>NC_080539.1:334437739-334537739 GCF_028640845.1 Ahaetulla prasina
TTTTATACTGCTTTATAGCGTTTTACAGTCCTCTCTAAGCCGTTTACAGACTCAGCATACTCCCCCCAACAATCTGGGTCCTCATTTTACTGACCTCAGAAGGATGGAAGGCTGAGTTAACTTTCAGCTGGTAAGGATCGAAGGAATCAAACTTCTGGCAATGTGCACAGAGTTAGTTTGCAATTCTGCATTCTAACCACTGTGCTACCACTGCTCTCACACACTCGTATTATAGTTATTATCCCAGAGTCAACCAAATGTTTAAATTGGATTTGGTGCTTTTGTCCTCCTATAAAGAATTTTCCAAGGAGCTGGGATAGTATATGTATATGTTTATGGTGTTACAACACCGGATATCAACACAGGATATAAACTGCTCCAAGTAAAGCTTCCTTTTGCAATTGACTGAAGGTGATTTTGTCAATGCCAATGGGATTCAAGTGGTGTTTGAGGTATTTTTTTTCTGAATACATTCAATAGGGTTTCTTCTATGGAGGACAGAGTGTGAAAAAAACTCAGAATCTTGAAAGTCTGTCAGAGAGTCTCTCTGCCCCCACCCCAAAAAGAATCAAGAACAACAATCCTGAGTTTTTTTCACATCCATAATGACCCCAAGGAGAAAGATACTGCCTGGGCTCAGTTCATCTGTCGGCTTTCCCCACAACTACTCCTTCCCACAACATATTGATTTTCCTGTCCGTGAAGATTTAATGAAAACATTGAATGGGTGGTACCAGTCCAGGTTCTGGACTGCAATCCAGGTGCATAGTTCATTAGCAAGATACTGCAAGGTCAACAATATCAAAGAGTGGGACCAAGATTCTACTGGAATTCTACTTTGATAACAGAATCTTGAAAGTCTGTCAGAGAATCTCTCTGCCCCCACCCCAAAAAGAATCAAGAACAACAATCCTGTTATCAAAGTAGAATTCCAGTAGTCATTATAAAATCTTGGTCCCCCTTTTTGATATTGTTGACCTTGCAGTATCTTGCTAATGAACTATGCACCTGGATTGCAGTCCAGAACCTGGACTGGTACCACCCATTCAATGTTTTCATTAAATCTTCACGGACAGGAAAATCAATATGTTGTGGGAAGGAGTAGTTGTGGGGAAAGCCGACAGATGAACTGAGCCCAGGCAGTATCTTTCTCCTTGGGGTCGTTATGGATGTGCTTTTCTCCTGACCTTGAGATGCTGATAGCATCATGCTTCAGCTGTCAGGGTAGTATTGTTGCTGCCCCCTGGAACATAAAACAGGATACCTTCAGGATAGCAAGTGGTTTGGTGTTTTTTTTGCCTGGAAAAAATCAGGAATGTTGGTTGAAAAAGTGAGCAGTGCTAACAGAACACCCTCTGAGGCAGAAGCTGATGAAACTGTGCCTAAAATAAGATCTAAAAACTAAAAAAAAGGTTAACAGCAAAGAAAAATCCTGGAAATAGAACAATACAATGGGCCATTTTATTGTTCTATTGGAGGTGGGGGGGAACCAGAATGCCATTCCCAACATGGATATTCCAACTTTTGGAAAAGAGGTCAGGCACAGGATAGCTTAATGCCCACTATTGCTACATAGTTGGGGTTTTTTAAAATACTTTTATTCTAGCAAGCACGGATTTTCCCCAAAGGTATCTTCCCATCCCAAATTGAGGTGAGGGAGAGAGAGATGGGAATGGAAATGAAAAGTATGTTCTGTATTTACACTGTTTCCATAAAACATTGTCCCCACCCCGAGAAGCAAAGTAGGGAAGATTTAGAGGCATTTCCACGCAACTGAAATCAAGACACTGTTTCCAAGTTGGATTAAATGTTTGCATCCATGTCTGGGATTCTGCATAATCCAGTGCTACTGTTCCCTTTCCCTAAGTCCCCAAGTGATGATAATGGAAATTGGAAGAGGTGGCAGCTGTAGGTTGCCCAGACTGCCCAACCAAAATATTTCACCAGAAAAGTAGTGTTTTGTCAGCTGTTGCATCTGCCTCTCCCATTGCGCTGCATCTGCCTCTCCCATTTTGAGGACCCAATGGCTATTTGGGCAGAGGCTGCCAGAGAGACTGGACAATTTGTGGCCACTTTTCTTGTCTCATGAATGTAAGGAGCTTATCTTCTCATGGAATACTGCATTTGGTCTTCCAGGTGTTCAATATTTTCTGGACATATGCACAGGGAAAGGACATAGCTACACAAGACAGAGGTCCACTCAGAAATAATGGGAATAATATCTAGGCATCCAGAAAAAATAGGTTGGTTGAGAAAATAAAAAGTTTCTGTTAAAAAAAACCATATTGAATTTGTCCAGAATCACTGGTCAACAAATGCAGTGCCTTTAGCACTAGATTGTCATGGTCCATGCAAAGGGTATCTGCTAAGAGTCCTGCTGCTGCACTCCTGTCTAATGATAGTTAAAAATCTGAATTCTGCCCAGTGTCCTCAATGATTCCTCAGGATGAGTAATACAATTATGAAAAATAATAAAAAAACCAAAGGATCATTTAAATTACACACTAGAGTAATGTGGAAGTATTAGGGAAAGAGGAAATATTGCTAGCCTTTGTAAACCTGTATTACTATGATCACAGTCAAATGTCAACTATTTGGTAGTCTGTTAGAAAAGGAAAGACTACCAGTGATTAGCCTAGGTTCATACAGTTTGCTTTGTTATAATATAATTGGTATGGTTTTAGCTTATATGATATATTAAGCAAACTCTATCATTTATCTACCATAATTTGTGGCCCTGTATATTACATCAACATAATTATTGTTTCTTCAATAACCCATGGTTAAGCAAAGAATGGCATGGAATGAATGGCATGGAAACACTGTCTAGTTGTTATAGTTGCTGTATAAAAGAAAAAGGGGATAAGTCATCTCCCTTTTCTTCATCATAGATCAGGCGCATACGCTGGCTGAGGAATGCTGGGAGTTGAAGTCCACAAGTCGTAAAGTTGCCAAGGTTGGAGATCCTTGTCATAGATGAATGAGGCTGCAGGCCAATCTTTTGCAGGTCACTTTCCCATAGCGGACATTGGAGATCATCAGCTGGAGATAGTCTGAAAAAATATCTTAAAACTGATTCTTGGGATGACTATGTCTTAATACAACCAAATCCATTTCAGATGGGGGGAAAAGGGGCAAATGGACTTCTACAATTAACAAAGTTAAAGCTAGCCCCCACATCGCCAACATTCAGCATTTTGGGCTGAACTATTTTCTGCCATTTTTTTTTCAATTAATAGTCCCATCTTAGCCTTCTTCAAAGCTTTCCCCTCCACCTCTAAGTAAACTCAGTCTACAAGGCTTTGGATCTGCCATCACTGAGGTCATCGGAGTGCCAACAGGCCCTCTACACCCTTCAGAGCCTCCAGATTTTTAAAAATGAAATAGAACACACCTGAAACCAAAAGGTTACTGGCCAATGATTTAAAATAAAGTTATTAAACTAAGCCAGCCATTCCATTATTCCTTTCAAATGATTGCCCAGTGCATCAATCCAAGAAAGAAGTCTTGGTCTGGCATAGCAGTGGATCCAGGCTGGCTGACACTGGTCTGGGAAGGGGCTGGAATAATATTAGTCTTTCTTCCCCCAGTTATTTGCTTTTAAAAGACATTTCTGTCACTCAAACCTCCCCCGTTTCTTTTTTGTACTTCATAGAGGAATAATAATGCAACTTGAAAACACAAAGAAGCTATTAAACATTTTAAGTATCTTGTGATTTCCAAATGGGAAGAAGTTTTTTTTGAGATCACAACCTGGAATAAAGGATGCGAGTGGTGGTGGGAGGCTCTAAGTTACAGAGCTATAATTCTTTTGAATTTTAGAATCCTGTATTAACTAGTGAGCATTAACAATGCAATAATAACCTATAATTAAAAATAATAATAACGGCAGTTGGGACCTTCCATTATGGTCTCTATTTAAGTCGACAGATATCATTTCACATAATAGTTCTATATTTGCCAGATAGACATGCATCCTAACCCGTAGGCTGCCTTTTCTAACATGTCATGCGTCCTACTGCTTTATATATAATACTAATGGTTTTTAGGCTTTTAATCTTTCTTCAGCTCATTCTCGGAGATGGGGAGAAATGGGGAGACAAATGCTTCTGGTTCTTTTGACTTGTCTCAGAAATAAGCTTTTAACATGCATTTTTAAAGTCCCGATTTTAGGAAGTGATCCTTCTTCAATTGCACAAATTTAGAGTACAGAAACTGGCTCCATTTGGAGAGAATTTTGACATAAAGTGTCTTCCTTAGGGGAGGTCAGGAGTCATTGATATTAAACTAGACAAGCTGGTAGTGGAGTGTTAATGGGAATGGAAAGCAGATGTTTGGTAATTAGGGGAGATGTGAATGACAAGACTTGAGAGGTATGGTACATGAGATAGCTGGCACAAAGCAGCTGTTGTTACCGATTTCGCTGTCAGAAATGTACACAAGTCAGACCATCCCCTGTGAGTTTGCCATAGCTGTGACAATTAGAAAAAACTGTATTTGATTAAAATAAGTAATATATCATACAAAGTATTTTTTAGAACATGGAGAAATGCTCTATGTTAGATTAATGGGAAAATAACAAAAGAACTAAATCTGATGTACCGATACGGTCTTCAAAAATAGAGAAATTCCAAGAAGTGTCAACTTTATTCACTGAGTTCAAAGCAGTCTTGTTTGGGCTACGCAAACTGGTTTGTTTTCATTTGGAGCACCAAAAATAAGGCTTTTCACAAGGTCAATATGTTTTTCTAGTATTTTTTTGCTATCACTACTTCCTTGTCCCCAGTGCTTCTATACTGCATATTTTGTGGTTTTCTTAACAAAATTAACAGAATAATAGAATTGGAAGAGACCTTGGAGGTCTTCTAGTCCAGCCCTCTGCTCAAACAGGAGACCCTATTCTATTTCAGAAAAATGGCTGTCTAGTCTCCTTTTAAAAGCTTCTAGTGATGGAGCATCCATAACTACTGAAGGCAAGCCATTCCACTGATTTATTGTTCTCACTGCCAAAAAGTTTTTCCTTGGTTCTAGGTTGCTTCTCTCCTTCGTTAGTTTCCAATCATTGCTTCTTGTCTTGCCTTCCGGTGCTTCAGAAAATAGAATGATCCCCTCTTCTTTGTGATAGCTCCTCAAATATTGGAACATGTCTCCCTTAGTCCTTATTTTCACTAGACTAGACATATCCAATTCCTGCAACTGTTCTTCAAATGTTTTAGCCTCCAGCCCCCTAATCATCTTTGTTTCTCTTCTCTGCACTCTTTCCAGAGTCTTAACATCTTTTTTATATTGTGGTGACCAAAACTGGGTGCAATATTCACCTTGGGTGCAGTGTGGCCTTACCAAGGCCTTATAAAGTAGTAGTAACATTTCAAGTGATCTTGATTCTATCCCTCTGTTAATGCAGTCTAGGATTGCACTGGCTTTTTTGTTGGCTACAGCACACTTGCTGGCTCATATTTAAGTGGTTGTCTACTAGGACTCCTAGATCCCTCTCACAATTGCTGCTATTGAGCCTGGGTCCACTTATTCTATACCTTTCTGAATATGAGATTTATTTATTTTTATTGTAACAGGACTTGAAATTATTATTCTGTGATAAAAACTTTTATCATTGTAAGAGGTATAGCAATTAAATCAAGAAAGTATGCTTTAGTACTTAGCTGGTTTGTCTTGGACAGCACTTCTTTTATATCATCATTGAAATAATATATTGGCATACTCTGCCTATTAACTACTTTAATATTTCTCATTTTATAGGGCAAAGTTGAACTGTGGTCAAAACCAGTGGTTATTTAATTTAGATAACACCTTCAATCAATCCAAAAGAAGTTACAGTGTCAGCATGTATTAGCTTCTTGGAGTCACTGTCAGTGAGTGGAGCAGGCATATATATTTTCTTAATAAATAAAGTAAATATTACATATGCATGAAGACATCATCATGCAAGTGATACAATTATTTGATGACACCAGAATGTTTTATGGAAGAATTTACATTACATCTTTTGGCATCTTATGTCCCTTTGTGGACCCTGATATTCTGGATGAGACTGGGTTTTTTTGGGGGGGGACCTTTTAACTCTAATTTCAATCCTAATGTGGGAATGAAATTTTCTTGTTAAACTGGTTGCAGCTTTATGCCAAGAACAGAGAATAGCTTGAATCTTTCCTCAGATTTCAGTACTACCAACCACAAATCCTTTTCAATTGGGTCACCATCACCTATACATGAGGAGAGAAGATCAGTAAGTTCTTCCCCAATCCATCATTGTGGTCTTCTACATTTTATTTTATTTATTTATTTTTGTCACACAGTATATATAAGCATAAGCAAGTAATAACTATACAATATATAAGCATATATATATATATATATATATATATAAGTATGAGTATGTAATAATTATATTAATTGGATATAACGAAAGGAAACAATAGGACAGGAATGATAGGCACGCTTGCGCTCTTATGCACACCCCTTACAGACCTCTTAGAAATGGGGTGAGATCAATAGTAGACAGTTTTTGGTTGAAGCTTTGGGGATTTTGGGAAGAGACCACAGAGTCAGGTTGTTTATTCCAGGCAACTCTGTTACTGAAGTCATATTTTCTGCAATCAAGACTGGAGCGGTTAACATTAAGCTTACATCTATTGTGTGCTCGTGTATTGTTGCAATTGAAGCTGAAGTAGTCTTTGACAGGAAGGACATTGTAATAGATGATTCTATGAGTTAAACTCAGGTCATGTCGAAGGCGGTGTAGTTCTACATTTTCTAAACCCAGGATTTCAAGTCTGGTGGCATAAGATATTTTGTTGTATTCAGAGGAGTGGAGAACTCTTCTTGTAAAATATTTATGGACACGTTCAATTGTATTGATGTCAGAAATGTGGTATGGGTTCCAGACAGTCGAGCTGTATTCAAGAATTGGTCTAGCAAATGTTTTATATGTTCTGGTTAGTAGTGTAATGTTTTTGGAGAAGAAGCTACGCAAGATTAGGTTTACAACTCTTAAAGCCTTTTTTGCGATGTAGTTGCAGTGGGCTTTGGCACTTAGATCATTTGATATGAAAACTCCAAGTCTTTAACAGGATGGGGGTCATGTGAAAGATAATGTCCATCAAGCTTGTACTTAGTGTTTAGGTTCTTTTTTTCCAATATGTAAGACTGAGCATTTGCTGGTTGAGATTTGGTGTTGCCAAGTTTTAGATCATTCAGATACAAAATCAAGGTCTTTTTGAAGGGTAGTTGTATTGTTGGTGGTGTTAAACAGTTTGACATTGTCAGCAAAAAGAACACAAAGGGGCCGGTTTAGCTCAGGCTGGTAAGGCCTGTTATTAAGAACACAAAGCCTGCAATTACTGCAGGTTCGAGCCCGGCCCAAGGTTGACTCAGCCTTCCATCCTTTATAAGGTAGGTAAAATGAGGACCCAGATTGTTGGGGGGGCAATAAGTTGACTTTGTAAAAATATACAAATAGAATGAGACTATTGCCTTATACACTGTAAGCCGCCCTGAGTCTTCGGAGAAGGGCGGGGTATAAATGTAAACAAAACAAAACAAACAAACAAACAAACAATTACTTGTAATATGGTCACAGAGATCATTAATGTATAATATGAAGAGTGTTGGTCCAAGAACGCTGCCTTGGGGAATGCCACTTTTGACAGGAACAGGATTTGATAGAGCATTGCCAATTTTGACCACTTGTTATCTGTTTGACAGGAACGCTGTTATCCAATTGTGGAGGGATCCAGAGATGCCATAGGATTTTAGTTTTAGGAGAAGTTTATCATGTACTACTGAGTCAAAAGCTTTACAGAAGTCTATGTAGATTGCATCTATTGCTTTGCCCTGATCAAGATTTGTAGTCCATATGTTTTTGCAGTGAAGAAGTTGTAAGTTACATAATAATTTTTTTCTGAAACCAAATTGTTTATTAGAGAGTAGGTTGTTTGTTTCTAGGTGGAGGGTAATGGATTAGTTGATGATAGATTCCATTACTTTGCAGGTGACGCAGCATAAAGAGATTGGTCTTATAATTTTCAACTAGGCTGGGGTCTCCTTTTTTGAAGACAGAGATGACCGTGGCTAGTGACCAAAGTTTGGGAAGGGAACTGGTCGTGAAAGCTTTTTCAAAGATTATGCTTAGAGGTTCTGCTATATTAGTGGAATTGAAGATGACTTGTGCAGAAATAGGCAAAAATGACTTTCCAGTGTTCCAAATTATTTGAAAGGCCTTTACAAAAAGAGGAGTCTTCAGGACAGCCATCCTTTTTCCATACATAGCAGTGAAAAACACATCATATCACCTTTTTCAAGGCTATTCTGAGGAGAGTTTAATAATATGTGATAGATAAGTTTATTGGAACACTTCACCTTCCATTAATATAGAAGAAGGGAGGGAGGGAGGAAAAATAAACCAAAAGGCTACCTGGCCAACAAATAAACAAAAGCCTTTTTTTAAAACCTTTCTATGAACTCTAGAAACTCTCCTGTGATCTTTGGTTCTGAATTAAAATGGAGGGGAACCTGTATCCAAATGTATATAGAGACGACTTAAATTATTCTAGAAAACATCAATATTCTGTCACTAAAACACATAACAATCTCTGGGGCAGCAAGTTTTACTATTGTTACTTCCATTCAATTTTTCACATATGTGACGTTCTACTCAGGAATTGCTGCGTGATGTCTTGATTGTGACATACTTTACAGTACCTTGTGTATGATCAGGATGTAATCAAATGAACATCTATTTTAATTCTAAATAACCATTGTTGTGTTGAGATTCCCTTTGAAGTTTCCCCCCTGAGATAAAATGAAAACAAATGTTCTTTTTTTCTTAACAGATAAAGCCCCCCAAAATGTTAAAAGACAAGAAAAGATATCCTGTGATGTATTCCTTGTATTGCTGTTAACTGGGGACTTGTACTGCCATAGGGGATGTCTGAATTAGAAGTCTATGTATACTTGCAATTATCTTTCATTATACCTGAGTATGTGTCTTAATTAATTTATTCATTATTTATGAATGAATTCTCTTTCCCTTTTTATCCCTATCCATTTGAACATTAATAATTTTAAGTGTTCATAATTGTGGTTAAAGATGCTTGGCTGTGGTTATGCACCAATTGTGACTCATGTGTATGTACTATTAAACCAGTAAGATTTACTAATGCATAACTTCTACAAGGATCATGACCTGTGTGGTCTCATCAGTTAAGAACAATTCTTGCTTTTTCTGGAGTAGAAATGTCAAGTTTTCCTGTCTTGCTCATTATTTTGTGCTGGGTTCAGGGAGGCAACTTTTTTTTTTTAGTTTTTCCTAGTACAATTTATTTTATTGATATTATTATATTGATATTGATATTATATTGATATTGATTCTTTCTGATTGCTTATTTGTACCCTATGACTATCATTAAGTGTTGCACCTTATGATTCTTACGGGACCGCCTGCTGTTACCGAATTTCTCCCACCGACCTATACGCTCTCACAAAGAGGGACTCCTTAGGGTGCCATCCGCCAAGCAATGTTGACTGGCAGCCCCCAGGGGGAGGGCCTTCTCTGTGGGGGCTCCCACCCTCTGGAACGAACTTCCCCCTGGACTTCGGCAACTGCCGGACCTTCGGACTTTCCGCCGCGAGCTGAAGACCTATTTGTTTGTTCGCGCAGGACTGGCATAGGATTTTAATTAGTTTTAATGTTTTAATATTTTATAATTTATGGGGTTTTATTCTAAATGTTTTAATTCGGCCATTTATGTAATAAGTTTTTTAATTCATGGTTTTATGTGTATATTGCTGTCGTTTTTATTTTGTTTGTAAACCGCCCTGAGTCCCTTGGGAGAAGGGCGGTATAAAAATTTAATTAATAATAATAATAATAATAATAATAATAATAATAATAATAATAATAATAATAATAATAATAATAATAATAATAATTCCTGATGAACGTATCTTTTCTTTTATCTACACTGAGAGCATATGCACCAAGACACATTCCTTGTGTATCCAATCACACTTGGCCAATAAAATTCTATTCTATTCTATTCTATTCTATTCTATTCTATTCTATTCTATTCTATTCTATTCTATTCTATTCTATTCTATTATACAAATTCAAAATGTGATAAGTAGAATAAAAGTTAAGAGGGGGGAGGGAAGGAGGGAGGGAGGAAGGGAGACTTACACTCACTTTACTAGGAATTTTAAAAGAATGTCCAATGGACTTGCTGGAAAAGAATTTGAGTATTCTGACTCTGAATGCTATTTACTAGGAAATCCTTTGTCCTTCCCCAGACAGAAGCTATGATAGGCACAGAGGGAGTTGCACTTATTATTCACATTTTATAAGACATCTGAGCAACCTCTTTCATCCTTTACAAACATTTTGAGAGCCCAGGGTATTGATAGTGGCAGGAAGATTGTTCTTTGAAAGTAATCATTTCTGCCACAGCACTTTCTGGGCTACTCACGTGACCACACAATTAACACTTTTTACCCCAATCCATCCATCCCTTGCAGCCCCATTACACAACTTCTAATACACTTACAGAATATTTCCACCTTTCAGAGCAACGTAAAAAAAATATGAGGAAAGGATCAAATTAAAACAAAGTGCCTTCAAATCGATCTTAAATCTTGACAACTCCCTGAACAAGTCTCTAGAGTTTTCTTGGCAGCATTTTCAGAAGCATTTTGCCATTGCCTTCATTTTAGGGCTGATTGAGAATGACTGGCCCAAAGGCATCAGCTGGCTTCATGCCCAAGGAAGGCCTAGAATTCAGTTTTCTGTTTTCTAGCCTGTTACCTTAAGTGTTATCATTGATACTAGTTTGGTATAAACTGACTTTCCAGTAAAAAGTACCTTCTTTTTCTACTGTGGAAGACATCCTGTGGGGGAGTTCATTTAGGAACATTAGAGCCCATCCAATTTTTATAAATGGAAAAGATGATTAATGTTTAAATGAAATGAAGCATAGGGTTTCATTCAGAAACTGTGAATAAATTAATAAAGACACAAAGGCAATTACAAGTGCACCTAAAGAAATTATTCAGTGTCCCTTTTAGCATTACCTCAGTTTCCCTTGGGTGCTCTGATCTAAAATGTAAAAAAAGACCCAACTATATAGAATAGAATAGAATAGAATAGAATAGAATAGAATAGAATAGAATAGAATAGAATAGAATTTTATTGGCCAAGTGTGATTGGACACACAAGGAATTTGTCTTGGTGCATATGCTCTCAGTGTACATAAAAGAAAAGATACGTTCATCAAGGTACAATATTTACAACACAGTTGATGGTCAATATATCAATATAAATCATAAGGATTGCAAGCAACAAGTTATAGTCATACAGTCATAAGTGGAAAGAGATTGGTGATGGGAACTATGAGATGATTAATAGTAGTGCAGATTCAGTAAATAGTTTGACAGTGTTGATGGAATTATTTGTTTAGCAGAGTGATGGCCTTCAGAAAAAAACTGTTCTTGTGTCTAGTTGTTCTGGTGTGCAGTGCTCTATAGCGTCGTTTTGAGGGTAGGAGTTGAAACAGTTTATGTCCAGGATGCGAGGGGTCTGTAAATATTTTCACGGCCCTCTTCTTGATTCGTGCAGTATACAGGTCCTCAATGGAAGGCAGGTTGGTAGCAATTATTTTTTCTGCAGTTCTAATTATCCTCTGAAGTCTGTGTTTTTCTTGTTGGGTTGCAGAACCGAACCAGACAGTTATAGAGGTGCAAATGACAGACTCAATAATTCCTCTGTAGAACTGAATCAGCAGCTCCTTGGGCAGTTTGAGCTTACTGAGTTGGCACAGAAAGAACATTCTTTGTTGTCCTTTTTTAATGATGTTTTTGATGTTAGCTGTCCATTTGAGATCTTGCGATATGATAGAACCTAGAAATTTGAAGGTTTCTACTGTTGATACTGTGTTGTCTAGTATTGTGAGAGGTGGAAGTATGGAAGGGTTTCTCCTAAAGTCTACCACCATTTCTACGGTTTTGAGTGTGTTCAGTTCCAGATTGTTTTGGTTGCACCACAAGGCTATACTGTATATATGAGTGATTACATGGGCCTTTGCCATGAAATTTTTATCCTTTTTTCTTAATAGGATTATGATTCCATGGTTAATATCTGTAGTTGGCATTCACTTGCACAGTGAATTTCATTATATACAAGAGTGATGGACCTACTTAAATTTGGTCCCATTTTTAATGTCTGTGTGCATGTCAGTCTATCCTCTCAAAATGGATACTTGTGACTAATACGTAAACCACAGTTTTTTCTCATGGCAAATCTGGCCAAAGAAAGTAGAGCAACCCTAGTAGAACTATCAATATTTTTAAACTTTCATTGATGGCGACTTCTGAAGAAAGAATGGCTATCTTCCCTGAGTAGATATCAGCTGAAATGGAGAAGTAGGAAAATAACCTCACAATATATTTGATAGCCCTTAACATATGATATAATATAATGAGGACCCAGATTGTTGGGGGCAATAAGTTGACTTTGTATATAAATATACAAATAGGATGAAGACTATTGCTAACATAGTGTAAGCCGCCCTGAGTCTTCGGAGAAGGGCGGGATATAAATGCAAATAATAATAAAAAAATATATACTGTAAGAGTTGATCATGCTTCTTAAGCATCTCTTCTCCAAGCTTAATATGCCCATCTCTTTTAAGATTTGTTCACAATCCTCCTGCCAAAAAAATTATGCTCAAAAACCCATTGGCTTCAGCATCCTTCACTATATCTCTCTAGATGTTTTCTAGTTCTTATATGCTCAAAATGATGTCACCAGGTTCTAATGCACCTGAGAACATTTCTGGTACTGCCTGCTCCATGTCTCATCTGGTTATATTCTATTTTATATTATTTTAATAAAAATAAATACTTAAATAGGAAGTGACTATGTTATTGAGTAAAATGCCAACCTCAGAAATAATACTTATTTATATGGTTTTCTTTGTTTGTTTCTGGTTTTAATCTTTTGGGTGCCATTCTATATTGACTGTTCTGAGATGGGTGGCAATATAAATGGACTCAATCACTAATACACCAATCAACCTAAAACAATTTCTGGCTACTGGCCTCATGTAAATTCCCAAAGTTTTATTACAAAATAAAATGAAAGGACAACCCAGGGTTTTCTTACTTTCACCTTTCAATGTTTGAATGTTTTGTAATTGGCTATATCAACCATGCAATCATTTTAGGAGAAAATCTATACATGGTCTTAATATTTCAAATGTACCATCACCATGTATGCATATGTATATATCAGGGGTGAAATCCAGTAGGTTCTGCCAGGTTCTGGAGAACCGGTAGCAGAAACTTCGAGTAGTTTGGAGAACCGGCAAATACCATCTCTGGCTGGTCCCAGAGTGGGGTGGGAATGGAGAATTTGCAATATCCTTCCCCCAGGAGTGGAGAGGGAATGGGGATTTTGCAGTATTCTTCCCCTGGAGTGGGGTGGGAATGGAGATTTGGCAGTATCCTTCCCCTGCCCCACCAAGCCACATCCACCAAGCCATACCATGCCACCAAGCCTGCCACAGAACTGGTAGTAAAAAAAATTGAATTTCACCACTGGTATATATGTATATGGGCTTCTGTGGCTCAGACTGCTAATGCAGTCTGTTATTAACAGCAGCTGCCTGCAATTACTGCAGGTTCTAGTCCCACCAGGCCCAAGGTTGACTCAGCCTTCCATCCTTTATAAGGTAGGTAAAATGAGGACCCAGATTGTTGGGGGCAATAAGTTGACTTTGTATATAAATATACAAATAGAATGAAGACTATTGCTAACATAGTGTAAGCCGCCCTGAGTCTTCGGAGAAGGGCGGGATATAAATGCAAAAAAAATAAAAAATATGTATATGTATATGTATGTGTGTGTGTGTGTGTGTGTGTTTGTGTGTGTGTTTGTGTGTGTTTGTGTGTGTGTGTTTATATATATGTATATATAGTATATATATATATATACACACACAGATTCTATCCCTTTCTCTACTTGAATTCATGCCTTCTGAGAAGATCATTTTGTCTGTGGTTCATTAGAACATGAAGCAAGTTTATTTACATTTATACAAATACAAATAGAACTTTCCTTTAGATTTATGGCTGAAACAGTAATAGTGATGGTATAATAGAGTCAGAAGGGACCTTGGAGGACTTCTAGTCCAACCTCCTGTTTAAGCAGAAAACTTTATACCATTCCAGATAAATGGTTATCCAATCTTTTCTTAAAAACTTCCAGCAAGGGAGCACCCACAATTTCTGGAAGCTAGCTATTTCACTGATTAATTCTTCTCACTGTCAGGAAATATCTCCTTAGTTCTAGGTTGGATCTCTCTTTCATTTGTTTCCAACTGTTACTTCTTGTCCTACCCTTAGGTGCCTCTGTGGCAGCCCCTCAAATAATGGAAGACTGCTATCAAGCCACCCCTAGTCCTTCTTTTCAGTAGACTAGAGATACTGAGTTCTTGCAACTGTTCATTATATCAGCCACAGAGGTTAGGAAAAGTCACAGGATCAACATTTGTTCCCATTCTGTACCAGTACTAAAATCCTTACCATTCTCTATAATACCTGAACTAAGAAATAAAGCATCAGGCAAGCCCTTATCAAACTAGAATCAAGTGATGCTATTACTTACATTCTACATTCTCTTTGATGCTGCTAATTATTAACAGCATATTACTGGTCATGAATATATATTTTCTACATATCTGTCTGTCACAGGAGGTTCCTGAGGGTTCTTAAAATTTGATAGAAAATTCAGTGCAGTGCAATAATCCAGATTTTTTAAAATATAGTTTTATCATGAAACATATTAAAACAAACAGCAAGGGCAGTTTTATTTTCTAAGCCTTACTTGGAAAGTATAATTAATCGCAAAGCATTCTATCATGATTCTTCCTCCCTCCCAAGCACTGATTACCCAGAGATGCCTTTTGCATTTTAAAATGTAAAATATAATTTTAAAAAAGCAAGAACCTTTTCTTCTGTACTTTCACCTCTATAGTAACTCTAAGCATATCTTTCTAGATTATGATGTGATCTCAGATTATGTAGGGACCTTCTGTTTCAAATACTATCTATTTCCTAATTTAAAGTTCAGGAAGGATTTTCTAAGATTGATATCCATTTTCTTTCTGAGAATCAGGGTGGCAATTTGCTTTTCTTTGTCTAGTAAAACCATTGAACCTTTGTGTGCTTTGATCCCTGGGGGATCATCTGCACAGGAACAGGTCACATTCCATGAGGAATCTTCCTTGCTGGGGCTTCAGTACTCTTCTTCAGAACATGTCCATAAACTCCTGAAGATTTACCCTAAAGCAGTGGTGGGATTCATGTAATTTAACAACCTGTTCTAGGCCCTAATGATTTCTTCCAACAACCAGTTTGCCAAACCAATAGATTTAAACTTAATGTAAACCGCTTTAATCTAGATTGCAGAAAATATGACTTCTGCAACAGAATCATCAGTGCTTGGAATACTTTACCTGACTCTGTGGTCTCTTCCCACAATCCTAAAAGCTTTAACCAAAAACTTTCTACTATTGACCTCACCCCATTCCTAAGAGGACCATAAGGGGCGTGCATAAGCGCACAAACGTGCCTACCGTTCCTGTCCTATTGTTTTTCTTTTCTTCTTTCTATATATGTTTATATGTGTATATACTATATAATCTTTTTGTATGATGTTGTGACAAAATAAATAAATAAAAATAAATAAATAAATAAACTGCTCAGGTAGTTAACAACTGGTTCTCCCGAAGTGGTGCGAACTGGCTGAATCCCACCACTGCCCTAAAGTTAACTAATGTTCATCAATGCAAATACTACTCAATCCCCCTCAAAATTGATAGACCAGACCAGTGGTGAAATTCTCTGCCGGTCGCCACCAGTTTGCTGCCTGTGCATGTGTGGTGCGCATCAGACGCGTGCTGGGTGCGCGTATGCACCAAATGCACACTGTGTGTGCAAGCGCAGTGTATACCAAATGTGCGCTGCATGCACATACATGCACAGTATGCACCAAATGTACGCTTCATGCAGAAAAAGGAACTGTTTGAAGGTAAGCAGAACAGCAAGGGGTGGGGAACAGCTGTGCTGCGTGATTTAGATTCACTAGAAAGCAGGATTTCCTGTTTTCTAGTGAATATAAATCGTGTGGCAAAGCTGATTGTCAGAAATACAAGTTCGGACTAACCAGTAGCTTTTTTTTACAACCGGTTCACTGAACCGGTAGATTTTATCACAACCAGTTCACCTGAAGCAGTGCGAACCAGTAGGATTTCACCACTGGACCAGACTGATTTTTATTATAATCAAAGAACTTCAGCGGCTAGAATTGGACTTAGTTGCCAATCATTACTTCTATTCTGGTTCTCTTCCCACTTGCTTTGCAAGAGTCCTTCTTGATGGTTTCTTAAAATCGCATCTCTAAAGCCAGCCCATCTGGGGTCCCTTCTTTCTCTCCTATGAGAACTAAACGATCTCTATTCTGATTATTAGTAAAACTAGCACAATTAGCACAAATCACAAAGTGATTTGATGACCATAGTGACTGCAGGCACATCACAGTTTTTAGAGACAAAATGTTACGAGAAACATACATTAAATCATTGAACTGATGGTGAAGGAACTTAGATCATCTTGGAAATTATTATATTGGTTCTAATTGTACTGGAGTGATAGAGTGTGGGCACTGACAATAAAAGTCTCCACATCCTAATTTAGAAATGTTGAGAAAATAGAGTTGTCTAAAACATCAACAATGACAATTTCAGTAGTACACTCAGATAACATTTTAAGATTTCCTCATGAAGCAAGTTTGGGAAAAGGAAGAAACTCTCTAACGAACAAGTAAAATAGAACCAGTTCAGCCTCTAGTAAGCATGGATGATTGGATAATTCATTAAATTACTGCACTGAATTTATGCCAGCAATCTTTTAATACTGATTTTCCCCCTATACACTAATATTATATTGGTTTGGCTTCTAGTAAATCTGAGATAGTTCTTGCATAGGAGAATCCAGCAAGTTCCAAAGGCAAGCACTGAAATAAGTTTTTAAAAATGAGCTATAAAAAAATGAAAACATAAAGAACAGATCCTGAGTTACCTGCTATTGCCTTATACATACAGTACAGCACAGTTGCTTGAATACTATTGGAATTAAACTTAGGTCTTTTAAAATGCATGCAAATTCTTGCAGAATATATATGAAAAAGTCACCATAACAGCAGAAACAGTTTTTCACTCCCTTGATAAATGGAGCTCCAAGACCACACTTTATTGAGTCTCTGATTTTTAATAATTTGAATCCAGCAAGATTTAATTCTGCATAATTCTGGCTGAAATCAGCTTTTGATTGAGTTGTAATGGCTCTGTTATTGTAAATATCTCTGCATGCTAATATGGTGCTGGAATTCAATAATATTTAGATGAATTTTTTTGCCTACAGCAAGGCAGGGGTTGGATTTAAAATGCCTGAAAGTTTATCTCAGAGACAAAAATTTTTTTTAAAAAAAGCATAACGTAATAAATGGCTATCCTGAGTATGAATAAAAATTGAAAGAGTAGAGCAGAAAGAAATCTGTATAGTGTGTATATATGAACGGTACTGACAAACCACACCCTGTTCCAGTGAAAATCTGCTGGCTTAGATAGATAATCAATTATAACATCAATCAGATTTTTCAGGATGCAAGCAGAAGGAGGGATGACAGTTGAGTCTCAAAAACAATTTCCCTTTCCAAATATCTGATTGCTGTTACTAAAAATTCTCTGTCCTGGGCTAGACTTATAGGATCTTGATTGATGGGTTAGGTCATGCATTGGGCACACTTATTCATTCAGCTCAGTAAATACCTATGTGGAAAGCCTTTTCAAGGTCACTACAAATAGAGTTAATAGTTGGGTGGACAAAACCCAGAATGATTTGTATAAGGTTCATTCTAAATTAGATGTTTGCTAGAACACAAAGCCCTCCTGGATTTAGATGACCCAGGAATTGAAGAAGGGGAGGTTATAGACCATGGGGCGGAGGCGGCTGCCGCTGTTGCGGCCCTGGAATTGGGTCAGGCTGAGCCCAGAGTTCTGAGATCCAAAATTAGGAAGTGACAAAGATATTTGGTATTGTGTTGGTTTTCCTTATTCTCTTTCGTATGATATTCTGATTATTCTTGACCCTTCCTTATTGTGTATGTAAGATTGAAACTTAGCTACTTCGTATCACCTGCTTGCCATATGGCTGTTGTATGTGTTTAAAATTTTGAGTAAAATTCTTATCATGTATAAGAAAAATGAAAATTTACCATACCTGATATGTATTTGCATAAATCTTTTTTGACCAATAAAAACTTTTTATATAAAAAAAAAAAAAAAAAAAAATTAGATGTTTGCTCAAGTAGCACTTTTGTTTGTGTTTATTTATTTTTTTTAAAAAAAGCTTTAGCTCTAAGTAAAGATAAATAATAAAATTAAAGTAAATAATAATAATAAAAGTAAAGATAAATAAGAGCACAAACGTGCCTACTGTTCCTGTCCTATTGTTTCCTTTTGTTATATCCAATTAATATAGTTATTACATACTCATACTCATATTACATACTCATACTCATTATTTCATGCTTATGCTTATATATACTGTGTGACAAATAAAATAAATAAATAAGTAGGTCTATCTAAAACTGTTTATTCAGTACCCTTGTTTTGGATTTGGAATTGCCTTGGGAGGTATCTTATGCAGAGATATGACTGGGGAAATGCAACTTTGTTTATTCTCATATTACTCTCAATACTGTTGGATCCTAATGGTTATCCTTCCCAGTAATGGCATATTTCAGATTGGAATCACAACATTTATTTTATGCAGCATTAATAGCAGGGGTGCTATTTAGCAGGTTCTCACAGGTTCTGGAGAACCGGTAGCGGAAATTTTGATTAGTTCGGAGAACCCGCAAATACCACCTCTGGCTGGCCCCAGAGTGGGTGGGAATGGAGATTTTGCAATATCCTTCCCCCAGGAGTGGGGAGGGAATGGGGATTTTGCAGTATCCTTCCCCTGCCACGCCCACCAAGCCATGCCCACAGAACTGGTAGTAAAAAAAAAATTGAATTCCACCACTGATTAATAGTGTTTATTTTATATAGGATTTTACATATCTTATGCATTATACCATATAACAGATCAATATTTTTATCCCCGTATTGTAGAGGAAGTGGTATCACAGTCATATATGAGTTCATTGTTGGAGAATATTTGAATCAGAAGTTTCCTTGTCCACAGCACTATGAACATGGGGAATATACAGTAGCTCAATAATCTGAAAGATCCCTGTCTCTGTTTGTTCTTCATGACTATCAGTGTTTTGTAATGAAGAACATCTTGGCTTTGGGCTGGAAGTAGGTCAGGGTGGACTGGTTATGACCTGCCTCAATAGGGTGCATAGAGATTAGCTTTCTACCTCTCAGAGCCAAAATGTCTTGCATCCACCTCAATTGACCAATATACTTAGATATCGGAAGTTTTTGCTCATGCATATATAGAAAATTACTTTATTAATTTAAGGGAAGCAGACAACATGCCCTGTTTTTTCGAAAAGAAGACATCCCCTGATAAAAAGCCCAATATGGGCCTCTGGTGGCTCAGCAGACTAAGTCTGTCTGTTATTAACACAGCTGCTTGCAATTACTGCAAGTTCAAGTCCCACCAGGCCCAAGGTTGACTCAGCCTTCCATCCTTTATAAGGTAGGTAAAATGAGGACCCAGATTGTTGGGGGCAATAAAAGTTTATTTATTATTTTATTATTTATTTTATTAGATTTATAAACCGCCCTTCTCCCGAAGGACTCAGGGCGGTGTACAGCCAAAATAAAAAGAAACAATGTACAGTTAAAATAAAATTAAAAAACTTATTATACAGTGTGGCCGAAATTAAAATAGTTAAGAATCTAAAAACCCCAATTAAAACCAGAGAGAAGTTTAAAATTTAAAACTAAACAATTTAAGAAAGCCCTTGCGAACAAACAGATATGTTTTCAGTTCACGGCGGAAGGTCCGAAGGTCAGGTATTTGACGTAAACCAGGGGGAAGTTCATTCCAAAGAGTGGGGGCCCCCACAGAGAAGGATCTTCCCCTGGGGGCCACCAGCCGACATTGTCTGGCGGAGGGCACCCTGAGAAGGCCCTCTCTGTGTGAGCGTACGGGTCGGTGGGAGGCATGCGGTAACAGAAGGCGGTCCCGTAAGTACCCAGGTCCCAAGCCATGGAGCGCTTTAAAGGTGGTAACCAGAACCTTGAAATGCACCCGGAAGGCAACAGGAAGCCAGTGCAGTCTGCGCAGGAGAGGTGTCACATGGGAGCTACGTGGGACTCCCTCTATCACCCGCGCAGCTGCATTCTGGACCAACTGAAGCCTCCGAGTGCATCTCAAGGGGAGCCCCATGTAGAGAGCATTGCAATAATCCAGGCGGGAGGTAATAAGAGCATGAGTGACTGTGCATAGGGCATCCCGATCAAGGAAGGGGCGCAACTGGCGCACCAGGCAAACCTGGTGAAAGGCCCTCCTGGAGACGGCCGCCAAATGATCTTCTAACGACAGCCGTGCATCCAGGAGAACACCCAAGTTGCGCACTCCCTCCTTTGGGGCCAATAACTCGCCCCCAACAGTCAGCTGCAGCTGACTGTATCGGGGTGCCGGCATCCACAGCCACTCCGTCTTGGAGGGACTTTGTATATAATATACAAATGGATGAAGACTATTGCTTAACACTGTGTAAGCCGCCCTGAGTCTTCGGAGAAGGGCGGGATATATATTCAAATTTAAAAGAAAAAATCAGGCTTTTGAGCGCATGCGCTAAAAAACAAGCCTCCCTTAAAAAATAAGCCCTCCCCAAAAATATTTAAACACATGCACAGCCGGTCCCTGCCATTTCCCCTGGTTAGGTTTAGGGAGACAGAGCTGGAAATCAGGTAAGACGGCAAGAGAAGCCCCATCTTGCTCCATGTGCCCCAAAATAATAAGACCTCCTCAAAAATAAAGCCAAGCACTTATTTCGGGGTTCAAAAAAATATAAGACAGGGTCTTATTTTCAGGGAAACATGGTAGATACTTAGTGAATAAAAATTAATACTATTTTGTTTCATGGCTTTGCTTGAAAACTCCTGTTTTAATGCTCACCTCAACACAGAAACCAAACCAGAAGCTTCATGTAAAATGGGACGGGATACCATATACATTTCCCAAAGTTCTTCTTTTTTAGTATAGAAATCATCAAGATTTTCATTTGAATAAAACAACAAATTGCAAAACAAAACGATCAAATAATTCCCCCAAAGATAATAAATCTGTATGTTTTATGCAAACAAAACTAAAAAAAGAGAGGATGTTTTTTTAACTCTTAAAAATGAAATTGCATCAGTGAAACATTCTTTGTCTGAAAATAAGGGCAAGTTCTGTCGTGCGGGATGAGAAGGGGGAGAAAAATCATCTTTCCTCTTTCATTTTCTGTAGGTGTTCATCAACGCTTGCCAATTGCACCTAGCCCATATCACACTACAAGTATATTAAAAGGTCTCTCCTCTCAAATGAAATGTCTTACAATTTAAATCTCTAGGAATGTCAGCATTGCCATGGGACTTCTCCAAGCTTCCAAAGCAAACAAAATTGACACAGTCGATTTGGAGTATAAATGTCGGTAGCTTTATTAAATATGCATTAAAGTGCAACAGTCATAAATTACACGCACTCAGTTCACTCCGAACATAATGCATATAACTAAATAACTTTCTGGCTGCACAATCTGAGTGATAAGTCCAACTGAGAATGAGGAAGTCAGTTCTCTGGGAAACAGCTGGTCCAAAAAAATGTTATTGCTGTTTCAAAAAAACTACAAAGTTGACTTGACTGTTAAAGGGACAGGCTATTTTTATGCAAGCGAACAATGAGATCTGGTTCCCCTTAACAGTTCAGATTTATAAACAAGATGTATTCAGGTGTAACAGTAAAAATAAATAAATCCCTATCTTGATGTATTAAATGATAGGTGCCTGAGTTGTCTGAAATAGTCAGAAGTCACGATAGATAGCTCAACAAAATTGATTAGAAGAGTATTTGGAAGAGACAAAAGCAATACCTTTTTTACAAGGTGCATAATTTGGCTGTAGAATTTATTGCCAAAGGATAATGGATGCTAACCCTGATGGCTTTAAAAGATAAACCAATGATGTCATATAGACTAGGTTTGTCAAGGGGCCATTGCAGTGGTGGGTTGTTACCTGGTTTGGGTGAACTGGTAGTACCCTGTTTCCCCCCCCAAATAAGACATTCCCTGATAATAAGCCCAATCGGGCTTTTGAGCACATAGCAATAAGGCCAAGCATTAATTTCAGGGTTCAAAAAAATATGACAGGGTCTTATTTTCAGGGAAACAAGGTTGTGACGGAGGGAGGCTCCGCCCACCTGCCTGGACATCATCAAATTTGCTCTGCGCATGTGCAGAGGTAGCAAAGGTAAGTGAAACTGTTAGATTCGGGCAATAACGAGGCAGGAGACCAGGATAGTGACAACAGCTCTTTACTATATGGTGAACCCAGCAGCCAGTGCTGGGAAAAACCTCTCTTTATATACAGTTTAGCCGGAGGCTTCAACCAATCAGCAACGTGCTATTTTCCCACCAAACTTTTAAAGATACATTACACTCCTTCCCTAAGTGTTCCCTAAACACTTTACCAATATTTGCCTAATATTAGCATCTTATTTTTCTACGTAATCACGCAGGTAGACTGGGCGTCTCCTGACTCTTTCGGACCTGCGCAATTCACTTTCTGGGAGTGAGTCGAGCTGACCGGAGGGACTGTTTGTTCCTCTCAGCTCCTCCTCTAGGCCATCCGGCCCTGGATTATTTGTAGAGTCGTCCCTGCTGTCTTCAGGATGGGCCGGTTGGTGTCGCTGGACCTTCTGGAACTCAGATAAGTCTCGCGTTTGCCCCGGGTTTGAGTCAGTTGTGGATTCATTCGTTGGGTAGTCAGGGCCTGTTTCGTCTGTTTCTGATTTACCGGTTATGCGTTTCCTTATCTGGTCTATGTGGCGCTTCCATACCCGGCCATCCTCTATCTCTACTAGATATGATTTTGGTCCTGTTATCTCTAGGATTTTTCCTGTTACCCAGGTCGGACCCTCGCTGTAGTTGTGTGCCCACACTAGGTCGCCTACTGCCATCCCTCTTGTTTTACCCTGTGCCCCTTTGTAACCGTCTGGTGTCTAGTTTGGGTTTAAACGGTCTAATGGGCACCTGAGCTTCCGACCCATTAATAGCTCTGCCGGGCTTCTGCCAGTTGTGACACAGGGGGTTCTGTGTTGGACGGCCAGGAAGGTATCGATTTTTGTTTGCCAGTCGCCTGGCCTGATTCTGGACAATGCTTCTTTTGCGCTCCGAACGGAATGTTCTGCAAGGCCATTCGTCGCAGGGTGGAAAGGCGCCGAGAGGACATGCCGGATGCCCTCTTCTGCCAAATATCCTTCAAACTGGGTTGCCGTGAATTGCGGGCCATTATCGGAAACTACAGTGTCAGGCAACCCGTGGGTTACAAATAGGTGCCGTAGGACTGCGATCACGGCTTCGGCTGTCATGGATCTCATGAGAATGATTTCCAGCCATTTGGAGTAGGCATCAACTACCACCAGAAAGGTTTGGCCGTGGAAAGGGCCGGCAAAATCGATATGGATCCTAGACCAAGGGCCCTGGGGTCTCTCCCACTCCCGAATCGGAGCCGTTGGGGGTAGTGGTCTGGATTCCTGGCAGGCCTGGCATTTCCCTACCCTTTCAGCAATTTCCGTGTCCATTAAGGGCCACCACACATAGCTTCTTGCTAAACCCCTCATTCTGACGATCCCCGGGTGGCCTTCGTGAAGAAGTCCCAATACCTTTTCCCTCAATTTCTCTGGGATCACCACTCGATCCCCCCATAACAGGCACCCCCCTTGGGCTGAGAGTTCCCCACGTTTTTTTACAAATTCTTTGAAACGTTCGCCCGGCGCAGCGGGCCAACCTCGTTGTACCCAACCAATTACAGTCCTTATTGTAATGTCCTTGTACGAAGCCCGAGCCACCTCCTTGGATGTGACTGGGCCAGAGTCCAAAGAGTCAATTAGCAGAACTGGTATCCCCGGAGTGGGGTCTTCGATAGTCTCTGGTAACGGGCATCTGCTCAGGGCGTCTGCATGCCCTAATTCCTTTCCCGGCCGGTGTAGTAATTTGTAGGAATATGCCGCTAGGAAGATAGTCCATCGGGTCAGTCTGGGCGAGAGTGCCACGGGCGTTGGGCGGTCGCCTGCCAACAACCCTAGCAAGGGTCTGTGGTCCGTGATGATTTCGAAATCACGACCAAATACATATTCATGGAATTTCTTTACTCCGGAGACTATAGCCAAGGCTTCCCTATCAAGCTGGCTATAATTCCTTTCAGCTGATGACATGGTTCGGGAGTAGTATGCAATAGGGGCTTCTGTGCCATTTGGCAACCGGTGGCTGAGCACAGCCCCCACCCCGTAGGGAGATGCATCGCAGCTTAATACTAATGGCAACGTGCCATTGTACTGAATAAGGAGGCTATCGCTAGATAGGAGATTCTTTACCCCTTCGAATGCCCTAGCTTCCGCCTTTCCCCAAGACCACGCAGCTGTCTTTGCTAGTAGTTTGTGCAGCGGTTCGGCAATTGTTGCCTTATTTTTTAAAAATACCGCGTAGAAGTTGACCAGACCTAAGAATGCCTGTAACTCCGTTTTGTTCTTTGGGGCTGGGGCCTTCCTGATGGCCCGTACCTTGCTCTCAGTGGGGTGAATCCCTTCCCTGTCTATTCGGTAGCCCAGGAATTCCACTGATTCAACCCCGATATGGCATTTGTTCAGTTTAACTTTTAGACCGGCAGACCGGAAAATGCCCAAAACTTTTCGCAGCCTTACCCCTAATTCCTCTAGGTTCTCAGCGGATACCAATACATCGTCGAAGTATGGTACCACCCCTGGTAGTCCTTGCAATAGCCACTCCATGAGGTTCTGAAATAACCCTGGAGCCACACTAACCCCAAACTGTAACCGGGTGCACTTAAAAGCCCCTCTGTGAGTCACAATTGTCTGCGCTTCGGCTATGCTGCTATCTACGGGTAGCTGTTGATAGGCTTGGGCCAAGTCTAGCTTGGCAAAAACTTGCCCTTGCCCCAATGAGTGCAGTAAGTGCTGTACCACCGGAACGGGGTAAGCACTCTTTTGCAATGCTTTGTTGAGCGTTGCCTTGTAGTCAGCGCAAATCCGGACCGACCCGTCCGGTTTGACTGGGGTGACTATAGGGGTCTCCCATTTAGCATGGTCAACTGGCACTAAAATTCCCTGGTTTACTAGTTTGTCCAGTTCCCGGTCAATCCTGGGCTTTAGGGCGAACGGGACCCTCCTAGCCTTTAAACGGATAGGGGCGACTTGTGGGTCTAAGTTAAATGAGATAGGGGTCCCCTTGTACTTGCCCAGGCAGTCTTTGAAAACGTCCCCAAACTCCTTCATGAGTGCGTCTTTGAGGTCGACTTCGTTTCTGAAGATTCCGGTCACTCCCATGCCCAATGCTCGGAACCAGTCCAGACCCAATAAGCTTGGCAGGGTCCCATCGACGATGGTGATGGGCAGAGTTTTCTTGTATTGTCCATACTCGACGTGGACGGACGTTACCCCTCGAACAGGGATGCGATTCCCTTGGTAGTCTTGTACCTTTAATTTCTGTGGTTGCAGCTTGCGCTTTGCGATGGCGGGTAAGGCTCTCACGAGATTGTCCCAGGACATGATCGTGATCGATGAGCCGGTGTCCACCTCCAATCGGCACGGCACCCCCTCAATCTTTGCTTTTGTAAAGATTTTTTTCTCTAGGCGTGTTGATGCGTGACCCACTCTCACGACAGTCTGATTCAACTTCGCGCCTTTTTTAAACTGACCACTCGCGGGCCGCTTCGCCGTTCCCGCGCTCTGATTGGCCGGTTTGAATTTTTGGCGGGAAGGTTGGGGTGCTCGACAGGCCTGTGCTATGTGCCCCTTCCTTTCGCACCGCCGACACACCGCATCCTTAAATTTGCATTGTTGTCGTTGGTGTTGCCCTCCGCAACTTGCGCAGTCACCCCGGTCTTCTTTCTCCGGCCTCCCGTGTGGAAGACTCTTCCTCTTCCTCACCGTCCGCCCCAGCCTGGATCTCCTGGTTGTGGACCGGGGTTGATTCCGCACCAGCCGTTGGTGCGAGCGGCTTTTGTAGGGTTTCCGCCGCTTGGGTAGACATCTCGTGAGCCCTGGCTTCGTCCAAGGCGTTTGCCAGCGTTAGGTTGCTTTTAGACAGCAGCCGCCTCCGCAAACAGATGTCCCTGACCCCGCGGATGAGTTGCTCCAGCAATGCCTCATCCAAGTCTCGGTACTCGCAATGTTTTGAGGCTTTCCTCAGGGCGGCCATGTATGCGCTGATGGACTCGCCCTCTTGCTGTCTGCGCTCCCCGAATTCGAACCGTTGCACATACTTGGACGGCGTTGGTGCGTAGTGGGCTTTCAATAAAGTCTGCAGAGTTTGCCACGGTACTGACTGTACCGGCGTTGGCTCCGCCAGGGATTCTGCGGTGTCGAAAACTTCTGGACCGGAGTGGCTCAGGAAATACGCTCGTTTCCTGTTGTCTGAAACTCCTTGAAGTTCGTTCGCCTCGAGGAAGCACTCGAAACGAGCCATGTATAACCCCCATTTTTCCTTAGCTGGGTCGAATGGCGCTGGCGGTGTGTAGCCGGACATCGCTGCTTTCCGCCCCTTGTTTGCTGGGTTCGCGTCTTCCTGGTGAGTTCAGCTCTTTTCCTGGCGCTCTTAGCCTCGAAATCCCACCTTCGTCGCCAGTGTTAGATTCGGGCAATAACGAGGCAGGAGACCAGGATAGTGACAACAGCTCTTTACTATATGGTGAACCCAGCAGCCAGTGCTGGGAAAAACCTCTTTTTATATACAGTTTAGCCGGAGGCCTCAACCAATCAGCAACGTGCTATTTTCCCGCCAAAACTTTTAAAGATACATTACAGAAACCACCACTGGGCCATTGGTATTGAAGACTGTTTCCAATACCAATTGCAGAAGAATAATGGCAGGAGAGAGGCTTGTCTTCATCTGCTTGAAAATATCCCAGGGGTACCTGATAAGTTACTGTTAGAAACAAAATGTAACCTAAAATGAGCCTTGGCCAATTTCAGCAGAGCCATTCATAGGTTTTTAGGGAATCATCCAACTTTCTTGAGAAAGTTTGAATAAAAGTCTAAATCTAACAGCATTTGTTTTTCAGCCTCGCGTGACTGAGCAGTGAGGATACAGTTAGTTAAAATTCACTCTTTGTTTATTATCTTGCCTGCTCTTTGTCTAAGAATGTGCTAACCTGAGATCATTTATTTCTTGCTTTCTTCACAAGCACAAAGGCCCAGAGTGCATCCTTCTGGACTGTCTTCCTGGAAGAATATAATTAGCTAGGTGCTAGATTTTGCCTATCTCTGCAATGTGTTCCTTCAAAATAAAACATCTTTTTCTTATAATTATGAAACCCACTTTATCAATTTTTGTTTGGGTTAGAGTCCTGCTCTCAGGAGCTCTCTTACACAGAATGTTTCAACTTTCAAAGAAATGAAAAAGAAAACAATCTAAAACAACTCTTTTTTGGTGTTCCCAGAGTTCTCTCCAACTCTAATGACCAGAAATTAGTTTCCTGGTTTCCTGGTGTTAGAGAAGAAACATACAACTCTTAAAAAAAAAAAACTTTAAAAAAGGATATTGTTTATCAATCATATCAATCATTTAATATATTTAGTGCTTGAGCTGCATTATATAATCATAAGAAATTACAAATATTAATATATATTAGTAGTGGAACAATAAATGTTTATAAGATTTTTATAGCCTGATTTAGTAATCATGACTTTAGGTGGCACATATCACATAAGAAAAAAGAAGAAAACAATAATTAAAAGAAAGAATTGTATAAACAATTGCCTTTTCCATGTACACGTGTATCTTGCACTGTAAATGTGTGTAATAATAAAAAATAAAAAGAAATGATTAGAAAAGAATAAAAAATAAATGAGTACATAAAATGGTGTCCTATATTATTTCAAGTTAAAAAAAGTTCCATGATGTACCCTACTAATAATGGGATATAACAAAGTTTAAAGGTTGTAGTGAGTTTTTGTGAATGATTCAATTGTGACAAATTTTGAATGTTGTCACTCAAGTTAGCAAAGTTCCATTTTATAACAGGATTGCAATAAAGGATAAAGAAATATAAAACTGGCCTGAAAGTAGGAGTGAAATCCAGCAGGTTCTGACAGGTTCTGGAGAACTGGAGAACTGGTAGCGGAAATTTTGAGTAGTTTGGAGAACCGGCAAATATCACCTCTGGCTGGCCCCAGATTGGGGTGGGAATGGAGATTTTGCAATATCCTTCCTCTGGAGTGGGGTGGGAATGGAGATTTTGCAGTATCCTTCCCCTGCCATGCCCACCAAGCCACACCACACCCACCAAGCCACGCCCACAGAAAAGTAGTAAAAAAAATGGATTTCACCACTGCTTGAAAGGCCTTGTAATTAGTGGAGAGTTGTTCAATCCTTCTGACATGAGCAGAAGATGGGCTATGTACTCTGATCTAGTGAACAAACTGCATTTAAAACTTTGTCTGGTGACTGTCATAAGTGCAGTATTATAATTGGAGACATAAATATGACAGACTTTTTATGGGTATTCTTTAAAGGTAGTCTTCATTCAGTGATTACCTCGGATAGTGAGCATTCACAGTTACAGTGGCGATAAAAATGTAATTTTGAGACCAGTGCTAATGTCAGGGTTCCAAGAAATACAGCCATTTCAAAACATAACTCTGAGGTAGGGTAATTCCTCAAAGAACAATTTTATTTGGAGATATCATCTTGGCACAAGCCAGTTCTGAATCTTCCTGCACTTTCCACAACCTTAAGAGGAAACATTTCCCCATTTCTCAAAATAATAAATCACATTGCCCAATCTGGAAGCTGGCTGTTTGCTTGGTTACCTCTTTAACACATTCTTTGGCTCAGTCTTTGTTAACAGCAATGGCTCATACCCAACATTCCCCAGTCGTACCAACGAGTACAATGACCTAACACAAATAGATTTCACTGAAGATAATGTTGAAAAGACCCTTCGCAAAGTGAAATCATCTCTATCCATTGGACCTGATGGACTATGTGCATACTTCTTAAAAAAGCTTTCCACTAATATAGCAGAACCCCTAAGCATAATCTTTGAAAAAGCTTTCACGACCAGCTCCCTTCCCAAACTTTGGTCAGTAGCCATGGTCATCCTTGTCTTCAAAAAAGGAGACCCCAGCCTAGTTGAAAATTACAGACCAATCTCTTTATGCTGTGTCACCTGCAAAGTAATGGAATCAATCATCAACCAATCCATTATCCTCCACCTAGAAACAAACAATCTACTCTCTAATAAACAATTTGGTTTCAGAAAAAATTTATCCTGTAATTTACAACTTCTTCACTGCAAAAACATATGGACCACAAATCTTGATCAGGACAAAGCAATAGATGCAATTTACATAGACTTCTGTAAAGCTTTTGACTTAGTGGTACATGATAAACTTCTCCTAAAACTAAAATCCTATGGCATCTCCGGATCCCTCCACAACTGGATAACAGCGTTCCTGTCAAACAGACAACAAGTGGTCAAAATAGGCAATGCCCTATCAAATCCTGTTCCGGTCAATAGCGGCGTTCCCCAAGGCAGTGTTCTTGGACCAACACTCTTCATATTATACATTAATGATCTCTGTGACCATATTATAAGTAATTGTGTTCTCTTTGCTGACGATGTTAAATTATTCAACACTACCAACAATACAGTACCCTTCAAAAAGACCTTGACTTTGTTGGAATGGTCAAAAACTTGGCAACTCCAAATCTCAACCAGCAAATGCTCTGTCTTACACACTAGAAAAAAGAATCTGAACACTAAAGACAAGCTTGATGGTCATTATCCTGTAGATGACCCCCATCCCGTTAAAGACCTTGGAGTTTTCATATCAAATGATCTAAGTGCCAAAGCCCACTGCAATTACATAGCAAAAAAGGCTTTAAGAGTTGTAAACTTAATATTGCGTAGCTTCTTCTCCAAAAACACTACACTACTAACCAGAGCATATAAAATATTCGCTAGACCAATTCTTGAATACAGCTCGCCTGTCTGGAGCCCATACCTCATTTCGGACATTAATACAATTGAACGTGTCCAGAAATATTTTACAAGAAGAATTCTCCACTCCTCTGATTACAACAAAATACCTTATGCCACCAGACTTGAAATCCTGGGTTTAGAAAATTTGGAACTCTGCCACCTTTGACATGGCCTGAGTTTAACTCATAGAATCATCCATTACAACGTCCTTCCTGTTGAAGACTACTTCAGCTTCAATCACAACAATACACGAGCACACAATAGATTTAAGCTTAATGTGAACCGCTCCAATCTTGATTGCAGAAAATATGACTTCCGTAACAGAGTTGTTAATGCCTAAAATGCACTACCAGACTCTGTGGTCTCTTCCTAAAATCCCCAAAGCTTTAACCAAAAACTATCTACTATTGACCTCACACCATTCCTAAGAGGTCTGTAAGGGATGTGCATAAGAGCACCAACATGTCTAACGTTCCTGTCCTAATGTTCCTTTGATTGTATCCAATTTCATATAGTTATTGCATACTTATGATTATATATATTGTATAGTTATTTCATGCTTATGCTTATACTGTTGTGACAAATAAAGTAAATAAATAAAATAAACTGTATGTATAGTCTTGTAGTATGCATTATTTGGTGCTTGACCTGTTTTTTCCCCTTCTTTCTTTATGCAGATTGCGCGATTGCCTAAAGCAGCTATTTCTTCCTGAGCTGCTTTTCTCCACTGCAAAACTCATCCCTAAAAGATGCTAACTATAAGTTAACAAGATCAGCATTTTAATTATTTGATTAGAACATCCACTCAGCTCTCAGCTGCTGCATGTAACTGACAAGACTTTAGTTAATTTCACATGGGGGTGGGGATTGCCTCCTAAGCAGCTTGCAAACAGCTGGCACTAGCACATTCCTTTCAATTTGTATTTCCTAGTATGCAACTGCTTACTATCTTATTTATTTATTTATTTATTTATTTTGTCACAACATCATACAAAAAGATTATATAGTATATACACATATAAACATATATAGGAAGAAGAAAAGAAAAACAATAGGACAGGAATGGTAGGCACGTTTGTGCGCTTATGCACGCCCCTTATGGTCCTCTTAGGAATGGGGTGAGGTCAATAGTAGAAAGTTTTTGGTTAAAGCTTTTAGGATTATGGGAAGAGACCACAGAGTCAGGTAAAGTATTCCAAGCACTGATGATTCTGTTGCAGAAGTCATATTTTCTGCAATCTAGATTAAAGCGGTTTACATTAAGTTTAAATCTATTGGTTGCCCTTGTATTATTGCAATTAAAGCTGAAGTAGTCTTTGACAGGAAGGACATTACAATAGATGATTCTGTGAGTTAAACTTAGGTCTTGTCGGCGACGGAGTTCCAAGTTTTCTAAGCCTAGGATTTCAAGTCTGGTGGGATAAGGTATTTTGTTGTTTTCAGAGGAATGGAGAACTCTTCTTGTAAAATATTTCTGGACACGTTCAATTGTATTGATGTCAGAGATGTGGTGAGGGTTCCAAACAGGTGAGCTGTATTCTAGAATTGGTCTAGCAAATGTTTTATATGCTCTGGTTAGTAGTGTGGTGTTTTTGGAAAAGAAGCTACGTAAAATTAGGTTTACAACTCTTAGAGCTTTTTTTGCTATGTAGTTGCAGTGGGCTTTGGCACTTAGATCATTTGACATGAAAACTCCAAGGTCTTTAACGGGATGGGGGTCATCTGTAAGGTAATGTCCATCTAGTATGTACTTAGTTTTTCCTATATGTAAGACTGAGCATTTGCTGGTTGAAATTTGGAGCTGCCAATTTTTGGACCAAGCGGTTAGATGGTCAAGGTCGTTTTGAATGATAGAAGTGTTGTCTGTGGTGTTAAATAGTCCTTTCCTCTACAATGAATGTTATTCCAAATATTAATTATTATCTTGTAGTTATCCCAGAGCCAGGATCAGCAATTCAATGGATGGGGGTAGTGGGGTGGGGAAAATTATAAAATTTTCTCTTTACCTAGCATCCTTGTAAGTGGAGTTCCAGAAACATTGTCTGCCATTTGTGTTCACCTAAGCATTTTGGATTGTATTCCTCTGATGCTGAAGTAAAACCATAAGCACAGTCACAGTCAATTTTTCCCCACTTAACAACTGCTTTACTGAACTGTCAGTTTCAACTGCAGTTGCTAAATGAGGACGACAGTACCTGTACAGTACAGAATAGTTAAATGTAATACTGTGCTTTTGTAATGATGGTTTCCGTTACATGTACTTGGGCGTATGCCAGCTTAAAAAAAACAAAAAAAATATGATGACTTTTTTTTTATTTCTTTTGTCACAACAGTATACACAAACAATTGTCATAGACAATTGTCAACATGTCTTGAAGAAAATATATAAGTAAAAAATATGCATCAACTATATTAATTTGATATAATGAAGGGAACAATAGGACAGAAACGGTAGGCACTATTGTGCTCTTATGCACACCCCTTATAGTCCTCTCACCTATCTTATCTTCAGATAATAAAGTCTCTGCCTATTTCATGATCAATATGAATCCTCTGGTGACTCCCCCACAGAAGAAAAAAATTAATTTTTCTTGCTCTCTTTTCAACAGGTAGAAAAGATTATCTGGTACAGACAGACAATTATCACTGTAGAAATTGTTTGTAACTTGTTCTGTCATGTTTCCTAATCAGTTGCATTTTTTTAAAAAAATGCAACAATGCACTTTATTTCAATTTGATATGCATTAACTGTGTACCTATAGTTATGTACATTCCCTTTAATATTAAGCCATTTCCTCTAATATATGAATGTTGATTTTTGATGTTTTCTTCTAATACGTGAATTTTTATATGCGGTTTCGATCAGAAAACCATGCTGCACAATTCAGAAGTGTATAAATCAAAGAATAATTGCGCTTCATGTGGCTTATATTCAGATACGAACCAAACACATTTCTTTTTCTTTGTGTCACCCTCACCTTTAGTGCCATCTCAAATATTCTATGTTCTTTGTTTTCTCTTTTTATTAGCATGATAAACATACATTCTTATATACCACATTGCCCAATATATGCTTGATTCATACTTTTGATACATAAATATCAGAAATAAAAATGTAAAGAAGCTAAGTTTTTAAGCCATACTGTAAGTAACTGGAGGAAGAACTTTCTGCAAGGATGGGTCTACAACAGGGATGTCAAAATTGAGGTGTCACGGTGGCATCACATGATGTATCGGGGCTTTTTTTCCCTTCGCTAAATGGGGCTTGGACGTGGCCAGTGTGTGACGCATCCAGCCTGCGGGCCACGAGTTTGACAGCTGTCGTGGCCCTATGCATGCTCTGTTGACTGTAGGCTCAGCGATGATCAGTTATGGATTACTGCAATGCTCTCTACATGGGGCTCCCCTTGAGGGGCATCCGGAGGCTTCAGTTAGTCCAGAATGCGGCTGCGCGGGTGATAGAGGGAGCCCCTCGTGGCTCCCGTGTGACACCTCTCCTGCGCAGACTGCACTGGCTACCTGTGGCCTTCCGGGTGCGCTTCAAGGTGTTGGTGACAATCTTTAAAGCGCTCCATGGCATAGGGCCGGGTTATTTACGGGACCGCCTACTGCTACCAAATACCTCTCACCGACCCGTGCGCTCTCACAGAGAGGGACTCCTCAGGGTGCCGTCAGCTAGGCAGTGCCGTCTGGCGACACCCAGGGGAAGGGCCTTCTCTGTGGGGGCTCCCACCCTCTGGAACGAACTCCCTCCAGGACTACGTCAACTTCCGGATCTCCGAACCTTTCGTCGCGAGCTTAAAACATACTTATTCATCTGCGCGGGACTGGATTAGGTTTTTAAAGTAATTGGTTTTAAGGGGTTTTTTATTATTTATACTGTTTTAATGATTTGGGCTTTAGAATAAGTTTTTTAATTGTCGTTTTAATCTGTATTTATATGTGTTTTAACTGCCTGTAAACCGCCCTGAGTCCGTAGGGAGATAGGGCGGTATATAAATATGATAAATAAATAAATAAAAATAAATAAATGGGGAGAGCAAAAAGGAGGGCTTTGCTCTCATTCCTTTTTTCCGTCTTCCAGAGTTGAGAGCAACAAGATGATGTACTCATTCTGATTGGGTGCAAATGTTCTTAAAATAATTGAGCAAGCAGACATTTTGTCTAATTACTCACAACACAATCTCATATTCTTGTGAGGGCAAGTGAGGTGTGAGAACGTCATTCATACAAGGAAATCATTCATACTATTGGACGCTTTAGTAATTGTAATGAACTACAGGTAGTCCTTGACTTACAACAGTTCATTTAGTGACCATTCAAAGTTACAATGGCACTGAAAAATGGCACTTATGATTCTTTTTCACACTTATGACCGTTGTAGCATACCCATGGTCAAAAGATCAAAATTCAGATGCTTGGCAACTGAGTCATATTTGTGAGGGTTGCAATGCCCCAGGGCAGGGGTCTGCAAACTTGGCTCTTTTAAAACTTGTGGACTTCAACTCCCAGAGTTCCTCAGCCAGCAAAGCTGTGTTACTAACTTAAGAACTTCAGGGGTTCCCTTAACAACTGTGGCAAGAAAAATCATAAAATGGGGCAAACTCACTTAACAAATGTCTCTCTTAGCAACAGAAATTTTGGGCTCAGTTGTGTTCATAAATTGAGGACTATCTGTACTACCTGTATCCAAATTTGGATAATGCAATGGAAGTGCAAAAAAAGTCAGCTAAATTTAAAGAACTATTTTTACATTTATTCTCTTTTCAAAAATATTTTTCCCTCAATTCAATTTCAAATCTTTTTTACTTACTTACATATTGATCACATTACTTTACCGAATTTTACCAAAAAGACTGGAGGATTTTTAGATAGATATCTTCTTTTTTGAGAAAAGCAATCTCAGTTTTGATTTCCATTGTAGGAACTCTTATGTTCTGGATTCTCTCTTTAAATGAATGTCTGATGGCTACAAAAAATGGGGCTGGTGTCTGTAATATTTGAAATTATTATTGAAATACAATACCTTTGTAATATTTGAAAATTTAAAATTCTATAATTCTTTTAAAAAAAAATAGCCTGCATCTCTTCTAAACATGATTTTAGCTTTAAGTAGAATTGGTGCTTTTTTTTAGTTCAGTAACTTCTCTGTAAAAATGTCCCATGGTTATAACTACAAATTTTAATCCAAGTGTGAGTGTATGAGTGTTTTAATCCACGGGTGGATATACACATAGACACACACACACATACAAATCCAAAACATCAAGGCACTATCTTTCCGACAATATCAGTTATTTCTGTTTATGTTATTTCCTGTTGATTTATTGCCATAAGTCTCTTGGCCAGTCTCCAAACATCTCTTGGCAACGGAGTCAACCAAATTAATTTTCTGCAAAAAAGGATGCTCTGTAGTGACTTAAAGTCTGTCTTCATCTTCTTACTAATGATCTCTTGTGTGCTGCCCTACTGTAGGTTTGTTTTTCTTTGCTTGCTTGTTGTGAAATTAAATTTTGTGGGTGCGTTGACTAACTAGGAACCAGTCTTTTGATGCCAAAACTAGTTTTGAATCTCCTGTGTATTATATTTTCTTGTTAAGGGCCCTGATTATATTTGGGAGAATAAATAGACTTGCTACTTGGAAAGGCATGGGAGACATAAAGCTAATTGTTGCACACTGTTCTTTGAATGTACAACTCTCAAATATCAGCCCTTAAAGAATTATTGGAATTAATAAACTGCCTGAATTGAAATATATTTGGTTTTGGAGTGAGTGATATAAAAGTTTTGACATAGTATTAGATTAGTTGTAGGGTTTGTGTGTGGCTGTTTATATATATTTACACAAAAGGAAAAAACAATCCAACCTATCAAAAACAGCACTACAAAAAACATATTAGAAACACAAGTTAAAATAGGGAAGAAAATGGTAAGTGAACACCTGTCTACCCTAGACGAGTTCAAATCACCAGGACCGGATGGATTACACCCCAAGGTTCTGAAGGAACTGGCAGACGTGATCTCAGAACCACTGAACTATATCTTTCAAAGATCCTGGAGCACAGGGGAGCTGCCAGAGGACTGGAAAAGAGCTGATGTAGTTCCCATCTTCAAAAAAGGAAAAAAAACAGACCCAGGAAACTACAGGCCTATCAGCCTGACCTCAATACCAGGGAAGATTCTGGAAAAGATAATTAAGCAACGAATCACCAAACACCTAGAAGCAAACAAAGTAATAACCAAAAGCCAACATGGGTTTGTCAAAAACAGATCATGCCAGACTAATCTTATCGCATTCTTTGACAAAATGACAAAATTAGTAGACCAGAGGAATGCTGTCGATATAATTTACTTGGACTTCAGTAAAGCATTTGATAAAGTAGACCATAACCTACTACTAGATAAAGTAGAAAAATGTGGGTTAGACAGCACCACCACCAGATGGATTCGTAACTGGCTGACCAACCGCACTCAACGTGTAGTCCTCAACGGAACTACATCCACATGGAGGGAAGTATGCAGTGGAGTACCCCAAGGCTCTGTTTTAGGCCCAGTACTCTTCAACATCTTCATCAATGACTTGGACGAGGGGATAGATGGGGAACTCATCAAATTTGCAGATGACACCAAGCTGGCAGGAATAGCCAACACTCCAGAAGATAGGCTCAAATTACAGAAAGATCTTGACAAACTTGAACATTGGGCGCTATCTAACAAAATGAAATTCAACAGTGAAAAAAGTAAGATTCTACATTTAGGCAAAAAAAACAAAATGCACCAGTACCGTATATGTGGTACCTTGCTCAATAGTAGTACCTGTGAGAGGGATCTTGGAGTCCTAGTGGATAACCATTTAGATATGAGCCAGCAGTGTGCAGCAGCTGCTAAAAAAGCCAACACAGTTCTGGGCTGCATAAACAGAGGGATAGAATCAAGATCACGTGAAGTGTTAGTGCCACTTTATAATGCCTTGGTAAGGCCACACTTGGAATATTGCATCCAGTTTTGGTCTCCACGATGTAAAAAAGATGTTGAGACTCTAGAAAGAGTGCAGAGAAGAGCAACAAAGATGATTAGAGGACTGGAGGCTAAAACATATGAAGAACGGTTGCAGGAACTGGGTATGTCTAGTTTAATAAAAAGAAGGACTAGGGGAGACATGATAGCTGTGTTCCAATATCTCAGGGGTTGCCACAAAGAAGAGGGAGTCGGGCTGTTCTCCAAAGCACCTGAGGGTAGAACAAGAAGCAATGGGTGGAAACTGATCAAAGAAAGAAGCAACTTAGAACTAAGGAGAAATTTCCTGACAGTTAGAACAATTAATAAGTGGAACGACTTGCCTGCAGAAGTTGTGAATGCTCCAACACTGGAAATTTTAAAGAAAATGTTGGATAACCATCTGACTGAGATGGTGTAGGGTTCCTGCCTAGGCAGGGGGTTGGACTAGAAGGCCTCCAAGGTCCCTTCCAACTCTGTTGTTATGTTATGTTATGTTATGTTATGTTATATAGTTGGAAGTGTCATGTAGCTATATAAGTATGTGTGAATCTCTGAACATGCACATGGGTTTGTTTAATTACACTAATTAATTACACTAAGCAGAAAGGGTTGGCTATTTCTTAGATGTCTGAATTTTCTTTCATGGATTCTTAGTCTCTATTCCTCAGTTGCAAACTGAAATGGTTAGGGAATAGGGAAGGGTTGTTATTGTCAGTCATTTATCATCAGAGATTTCTTAGTCTTGTGTCAGTGGGAAGTCTGAGACAAAACTAAACCAATACAATTAAAAAGTGTCACACAAGAAAAAAAAGGAGGGGGTAAATATGTATTGCAAACTGAAGAGGCTATAAAATGAGAGGGGGAGAGGGAAAGAGACAGAAATATGAAAATTATGATGGCATTCACAGATGGAAGAAATGACATTCTAACAATTCCCCAAGGAAACTTGGATCTACAGGCATTAGCCAACAGTAATCTTCAAGAGTTTCTAATAGGGATTACTGTAGTCTTTTATCTTATTTATCTTATGGGGACCCATTGTCATGTCAATGATGGGAGATATTTTAAAGATAAATCTGGTTGATGTGAATCCTTGTTACATTTCTTCCTAATAGAAAGGATCTAGGATGGGGTGAAATGTAAAATTCGTTACTACTGGTTCTGTGGGCGTGGCTTGGTGGGGGGTAATGTGACTGGTGGGTGTGGCCAACATTTTTTTTTTAACTTTTAAAAATTTTTTCTACAACCTCTTTGGCCAAAGAGGTTGTAAAAAATGCTTTTAAAATCCTGTGATGATCAGGCAACTCAGCTGGGATTGCCAGAGGAAAAAAAGCTTTTAAAGGGTTCTGACGATCCCAGCTGAGTTGCCTGATCACCAGAACCCATTCAAAGCATTTTTTACAGCCTCTTCGGCTGAAGAGCTTGTAGAAAAAATGCTTTGAAAAGGTTCTGACAATCCCAGCTGAGCCACGTGAATATCAGAGGCTATTTTTTTAACTTTTAAAAGCATTTTTGGGCGGAAGAAAAAATGCTTTTAAAAATAAAAAAAATACTCTGATGATCATGTGGCTCAGCTGGGCATGTGGGGGAAGGGGGGAATGGTATTTTTGCTACTGGTTCTCCAAACCACCTGCCGCCATGGCTACCGGATCGGGCAATCCGGTCCGAACCGAGAGCATTTCACCCCTGATCTAGGAGGACTAGGTGGCTCAGTAGCTAAGACACTGAGCTTGTCAATCAGAAAGGTTGGAAGTTTGGCAGTTCGAATCCCTAGTACAGGTCTCCTGCATGGACTAGATGACCTCCAAGATACCTTCCAACTATGTTGCTGTTACCAAGATTCCAGTGGATGAGAAAGGCATTCAGTTGTTTTGTTTATTTCATTTTCTCTGACCTTTTTCATTTATTAAGGGAGAACCTGAGAGAGAATGACTTGCTTCCACGGGCCTGAGAAGTACGATGCAATAAACTGGAGGCAACTGAGAGGATAGCACCATTTCAAAGTAAGAGTAAAAATACCACTTGTTAATTCAACACATATAAATGGCAAGGCTACAGGAGGCAGCTGGCTTCTATGAGATGCTTCACTTTTTAAAACGATTTTTTTCTCCTGGTAGAGGTGAAGAGGAAATGCAATCTGCTTCTATGAGGTGCTTTGCAGCACCTTGCAGGGTATTTTTAGTCTCCTCTAGCAGTTAGAAAATCTTACTTTTACAAGTGCCAGAAGATTTTAAAAGAAATTTGTGCAGATAGGGTGGCTTTGCTGCCTCCACTTCACTTCCTCTGGCACCTGCAAAAGTCAGAAGAGAGTCAGATGGAAATACTTTACCCCAGTGTTTTTCAACTTGGCACTCTGAGATGCGTGGACTTCAATTTTCAGAATTCCCCAGCCAGATGCCCTTGCCTTATATTTAGCCCCTGCAGACACCCTTGTCTTATAGTTAAGCCTAAAGTAAATGCTACAAAACATGGCTTCTCTCTTCTCCAGTGGCCTAAAGAAGGTACACATTATCTTGGGATACTACTACTGCAATCATGTCAGGAGCACTTATTAAGTCCGGAGAACCCCAGAAAAGAGGACAGAAGCACGGAGTCCAATAACTTTCTATTTATTCACGAACAGCTACCAACACAAGCTTAACATGACTGAACTAATTCAGGCTGAATCCACACAAAAATACAGAACGAACTCTCTGACAGCTTTCTCCTGACACGCCCCCAAGCTGTCAGGGCGCAAAACCAATAGCAACACTTGCGGCTTCCTGCTTTGGCTTTTGCCTGCGCTTCAGCCAATCGGATTGCTTGACAGCGATCCCGGCTGAGAGAGATTGCACAGGCGAGGACACAACAGCACTGAAGTGGTTCCGGGTTGAAAGGATCAGCCGGTGACATCACTGTTGCCCAGGGGGCACCCAGTTGGGAGTTTCTTTCATTACCCACCAAAGTGGTATCCGTCTATTTACTTGCGATCACCTGCTTTTGAACTGCTGGGTCAGGAGGAGTTGACGTGAGTGATGGGAGCTCACCCTGTCATGAGACAGCAATCGGTCTCGAATGTGAGCCTGCCAATCATCAGCCCAGTGTCTTACCCATGTGAGCCTCTGGGATCCTTGGGATCAGGACCATAATATAGCCACTCCAAAAATTAGTGCGGAATTCTCATATTAAATACGACTGGGGGGGAATTATTACGTATATTTTATTAATTGCATTTTATTGATGTGAACTGTTAGTTTGTCTTTGCTGCATCAGGTTTTTTTTTGTGGGGAATGTGGCCCTGACATGCGACTAGAAGCATGCTACTATTTCCCAATGGACCCTTCAGAAGTGTACTTCCTCTGTCTTGCAGCCTGACAGGGTGCAGCCTCTTTGTATCATCTTCAAATTTTGCTGTTTTACTGATATTAGGGGGATATATGTGTGTCTGTAGAAATAGGTAGATGTAAGAATGTGTGTCTATACATAGAGCGATTCAGATACTCACAAAGAAAATAGCTCATGACAACTTGTTCTGGGGTTGGGGCGGGGGAGGGGGGAATTACATTTGTTTTATCTAAATGAAATATTTCCTTACTTCTTAGTTTTCTAATAAGAATGACGTGTCACTTTCAATTTGTGAAAGAATGCTAAATTAATCTGATGCAAGTTTTCAAAGGGCTAGAGAGGACATTGTAACAGAATTGTCAAACATATTCAAATTGCAATGATAGGTTTCAGGCCACATGAGAGGATGGTAGGCAGCCTCTTGACATGTCTGAAAAAGCATAAACCACGGGCAGGAATAGCTTCTTTTGGTGATTTGTAACACTAAAACGGCACAATAATTTTCGGACTATATAGAATAGAATAGAATAGAATTTTTATTGGCCAAGTGTGATTGGACACACAAGGAATTTGTCTTGGTGCATACGCTCTCAGTATACATAAAAGAAAAGATACGTTCATCAAGGTACAACATTTACAACACAATTGATGATCAATATATCAATATAAATCATAAGGATTGCCAGCAACAAGTTATAGTCATACAGTCATAAGTGGAAAGAGATTGGTGATGGGAACGATGAGAAGATTAATAGTAGTGCAGATTCAGTAAATAGTCTGACAGTGTTGAGGGAATTATTTGTTTAGCAGAGTGATGGCCTTCGGGAAAAAACTGTTCTTGTGTCTAGTTGTTCTGGTGTGCAGTGCTCTATAGCGTCGTTTTGAGGGTAGGAGTTGAAACAGTTTATGTCCAGGATGTGAGGAATCTGCAAATATTTTCACGGCCCTCTTCTTGATTCGTGCAGTATACAGGTCCTCAATGGAAGGCAGGTTGGTAGCAATTGTTTTTTCTGCAGTTCTAATTATCCTCTGAAGTCTGTGTTTTTCTTGTTGGGTTGCAGAACCGAATCAGACAGTTATAGAGGTGCAAATGACAGACTCAATCAGGTATAGAAAAGAAGAATATTAGTTTTTCTTTGTGTAATTCTTGGCAGAATGGTTTCAGTGAATAAGAAAAACCTAGGCCATGGAAGTGATGGGCCTTGTTTAGTTTTGCTACTGTTGCCCATGGTAACTAACCGGATAGGGATTCCAGAGCCTTCAGCTGAGTCCTAGGGTGGTATATGGAACCTTCATCTACTGTTTTTCTCCTTCATCTACTGTTCTTTCTCCTCCATCGCTCTTTTTGTTTTCTCTCATTCCAGCAAGAAAGACATGGACTTGGTAACAAGAAACAAGACTCTGGAGGTAAATGATGGAAATGGGCAGATCTATCACTTTTGGTTTTCATTTTATTAATATAATATAATACAAGTTCACTTCATCTCAGGTGTCATTTCTGTGAATATATCAAATGTTGTCCATCAAAGCCTGCTATTGATATCTTGATATGCTATATTTAAGTATATGCATTTTGTTTCAAATTTCAATGAGGACTCACTCATCATCTTCAGGCTGGTGCTTTCGGCTTCATGCTTGTGCGAGCAAAGCGTGGTCGGAGCTGCTGTCTCTCTATAAATACTGGTGGGGAGGTGGGGAATGTTGCTGTGAGTGGCTTGGTGGGCTGTGTGGTTGCATCTTGATTGGTAGATGGAGTGGTGTTTGCAGATTGGTCAGCTGTTTCATAGCATCCTGTATGGGTGTGGTCCTAGTCTTTTGCATTGTGACGACCTGGTTAATGGGCTGTGTGGAAACATCCTGAGTTCTGGGAATGTGACCTCCTGTAGTGGTAATGGGCTTCCTGGAAATGTCCTGAGTTCTGGGAATGTGACCTCATGAGTCTTGTGCTGTAACATCCTGAGTAGTAGTTGTATTGTAATGTCCTGAGCTTTGGTGTTGTGGCCTTTGGAGTTCTGTGATGTGAAGTCTTGAGCATATGGCTGTGATGCAGCATCCTGGGTTTTGGTTTGGCTCCGAGTCCAAGGTCTTGTCATGTGTTCCTGGTATATGTCAGCTTGGTTTGTGTGGGGATCGGAGTGGGGCAAGGGGTACATTTGTCTTCAAGACAAGCTCATCTCCTGGTGACTTGATGTCCATGCTCATATTGTTGGCAGCAGAATGGCAATGTTGTACCTTGTCGTCAGATTTTTTTTAACTTCCCAGTCTAAATAAGTTTCTCTGAAAACTTTAAACTATTTTAAGGTTTATTTACTTCCCTGATATTATAAAGCTTTGTGATTCTGATAACGTGATGTTCTCATGTTAAGGTGACATGAGGTCTACTATTTCTGGTGAGATGCCAGGGAACATGAAATAAAAAGATGAAAATGGTGTCCACTGCTTCAGGTTTGAGATGAAGCACCATATTTTCAATTTCCACTCATCATTCCTTTCAAATACTTCCTCTGTGAATACGATTGAGTTAGTGTGCAAAATTTGCTTTCACTTATTTTATTTTTATGTTGTTTTACTAAAAAAATCATCTGAAAACCCTAAAACTCTAAAAAGTTAAATGGGAAATAGTATGCAAACAAATACGTATACACATATGTGTTTGTATATATCCAAGGATTCATGGATATTTCTGCTTGTTTGTGTGTGTGTGTGCATTAATGTCCTTAGTATAGTACATTGGATAGTATTATGTACATATGTGTGTTTGTATCTATGTGTAGTACACACATGAATGTCTGTGTGGGTCGTATATCATCTATATATAAAACAGCAAATTATCTATGCATAATAAAGTACATCACAAAGTTTGAAAAGTGCACATTTTGATGTATTCTCATATAGAGTCAGAAAATGCACATTTAAATTAATAAATATAACTTTGATGTGACTTATATATATATATGTGACTTATGATGTGACTTATATATAAATATAACTTTTAATATGACTTCTGTAACAGAATCATCAGTGCTTGGAATACTTTACCTGACTCTGTGGTCTCTTCTCATAATCCTAAAAGCTTTAACCAAAAACTTTCTACTATTGACCTCACCCCATTCCTAAGAGGACCATAAGGGGCGTGCATAAGCGCACAAACGTGCCTACCGTTCCTGTCCTATTGTTTTTTCTTTTCTTCTTCCTATATATATATATATATATATATGCTTATACCTTTATATACTATATAACCTTTCTGTATGATACTTACATATATTGTTGTGACAAAATAAAATAAATAAAAAATAAATAAAATAAAATAAACTTTGGTACATTTCTGTTAAGATGAGTCTTCAAAAAAGTGTGTCTTTCATCCCATTTTGCAAATAGAAATCCAATAGAAAAAGGGAGAGTTTGATGCTTTTCCTATGGAGTTATCTTGTCCTCGGAAGGATAATTTCTACCTTTTTGGCATGGAAATAATATCCACTTGCTACTATCTCACCATGGAATTGTGGACATATAAATCAAGTCAGTTAAAAACTTTATAAGGTATGTCAATATAAATGCATTTGCTTTGCCGGTTAACTTTGATTTTTTATTCATCTTTACACTAGTAGAGACAAGTAAATATTTTATTCTTTTTGTAGCTGCTGAAGAAGCAAACACAAGACTATTAGTTGATAATAATGCTTTCTGGCAGGAGTAGGTATATCATAGATGAAAAGGAAACACTAAAAGACTGCCACATGTAAGCTATTAATGTAATTGTATTTTTAAAGCTGCCTCTTAAATTAGCTCTTTGAACTACAATTTAAACTTGTGTGGAGTAGCAGTATCCAGTAATTTATTTGAAGGCCCCAACCTTTTGTTTAAGTCAACAGAATGTAAAGCATCCTAAGTTTGCTTTCTTATTGTTGAAATCACATAATATATGAGGCACGCTTTGTTGTGAAGGAGCTTGTTATTAAAATATAATATCGTGTTCATCTGTGATTATTATTTTAATTCAGTGCTTGGTTAACTTATACCAAACTGCCTGAACCTTTTCGGTAACCACTTTCTACTCACCCACATTACATTTAATTTACACCAAGATGATAAAAAAAAAATTGATTTATTTTACAACAGATCAGTAATTGTGCTCTATAAATAAGTCTGTAATGATAATCAACAGCATTTTCAACATAATTTAATTTGTCTTCTCCCAAGAGGTAGTTAAATGCAGTAATAATAACACTACTGTTATGGACTCTGCAGCAGTTAATCATGGTCTGAATATGCAGACAGTCCCAATATTGTATTGACAGAAATTAAATTAACCATCAGCTTGGGCAATCAGTAGCTGTACAGCTATTAAAAGTAATAAAGGCAGCAAACCCAAACCATGGGCAATTATGTTTTGACATGTAAATGAAAAAAGACAGATGCTTTAGATCTGAAATTTGTATTTTGTTGAAAGAGGGTATCACAGATAAAACAGCTGCCCAGGTAGGAACTGTTTCAAGATTATGAGTGATGTTTCAAAACAATTAGTAACATGAGTACTAATTGTTACTGCCTATAGACAGTAACATGCTGTCTATAGGCAGTACCCTTTACACTGGGGCTCCCTTCCCCCACAATTTTAAGGGAAGCAATTACTGCATACTCATTTCCTTTTTTTTTTTTTTTTTTATTAAGTCTTAGGTCTTCAATGTGATATTTATGGATGTTCACCATTCTTGGGAGGATCTACATTGGCATCCACCAGACTCTCTGTCCTATCTGATTTCCTTACTTTTAAAGATTAGGTACTTAAGAAAAATAAGTGCAAAGTTAGCATGCTGTGTTAAAAAAGTGCTAGTCTCACAGCTAAAGTCCCCCCATCCCCAATAATGTATTTAGGTTTTGCATGGATTATAGAGGCATTTTTATGAAATGAACGTAAAACAAAACTCTGTGCTTTGTTGAAAGGTGTCTTTATCTCTAATTACCCAACCAACCAACATAGATAGGCTGAGGTAGTAGAAAGCAACCTGGTTGTATAGAAAGTTATTGTGGGAGTTAAACTGAAAGTAGAGTTTACCAGAGCAGAACTACTATTATGTCAACTGGTCAGGTTCTACCTTGACGCTCTTTCCACTTTCTGGAATTTCCACTCTTGAATGCCATCATCTCACTCAGTTCACAAATCACACTTCTAATATGCATTTTGCGACAAATCCACTGCAACTACATTGCAAAAAAGGCTCTAAGAGTTGTAATCTTGCATAGCTTCTTCTTCAAAAACACTACACTACTAACCAGAGCATATAAAACATTTGCTAGACCAATTCTCGACTGTCTGGAACCCATACCACATTTCTGACATCAGTACAATTGAACGTGTCCAGAAATATTTTACAAGAAGAGTTCTCCACTCTTCTGAAAACAATAAAATACCTTATGCCACCAGACTTAAAATCCTAGGTTTAGAAAACTTAGAACTCTGCCGCCTCCGACAGGACCTGTGCTTAACTCATAGAATCATCTATTGCAATGTCCTTCCTGTTGAAAACTACTTCAGCTTCAATCATAACAATACAAGACCAAACAATAGATTTAAACTCACTGTTAACCATTTCAATCTTGATTGCAGAAAATATGACTTCTGTAACAGAGTTATTAGTGCTTGGAACACACTACCTGACTCTGTGATCTCTTCTCAAAATCCCCAAAGCTTTAACCAAAAACTCTCTACTACTGACCTCACCCCATTCCTAAGAGGACTGTAAGGGGCGTGCATAAGAGCACAAACGTGCCTACCGTTCCTGTCCTATTGTTTCCTTTCATTATATCCAATTAATATAGTTATTACATACATATGCTCATATATATGCTTATATATTATAAAGCTATTTCATTTCATGTTAATGCCTATATATACTGATATGACAAAATAAAAATAAAAATCTGAACAGACTCTTATACTCTAAGTATAGTCACTTACAAATAAACACTTGGCACACATCTGCAGTACACATAATACTGAAGTAGAAAAGTGCCCACATAATAATTGATATTGCCACAGTTGTAGAGGAAGATCTTCAGCTGACTTCCTTCAGAGTTTCAAGTGGAATCATTCTGGGACTTTCACCTGAACAAGAATAATTAAATATATGCACTAATATATTACAATTTAAGTTTAAGAATGCAATATTACAATCCTAATAGAAAAGCTGCCAGTTAACTCCTGTTTTTGTCCTTTTGAAATTTTCGATTTCCTGATTTCTTCTTTTCCGGTTTCTTCTTTAGGACCACAATTTGTCATCTCTCACCAACCTCTTTGAAAGTTGGAGACCACATATAGTAATGTTGGACTTCTCCACCAGAGGGCCATAAAATAGGATATGGATCATATCCTACAAGGCATGGCATTTTATGGCAATTTCAGTTAGAAAGAAAGAAAGAAAGAAAGAAAGAAAGAAAGAAAGAAAGAAAGAAAGAAAGAAAGAAAGAAAGAAAGAAAGAAAGAAAGAAAGAAAGAAAGAAAGAATTAGGGATAGAAAAGCATTGCAAACACCAATGGACAAAGAGTCCAGCCTGGTACAACAAAGCATCTCTTTTCTTCCCTCATGAAGAAACAGATTGTTCATTATAATGAATAACAAACATCTTCATTTAAAGCAGCTGTTTATTCAGGTGCATATTTTAAGTGAACTTATGTGCTACCTCCAACTTCATTTTTTTCCAGAACAAAGACTTTGTAAATATGTATTGCATATTCTGTGACAACTGATCTATGTTGTGACATCTCATGTATGAAGAAAGGCAGAAGATCTCACAGCTATTTCATTGGTAAAATATATCTCTTCTTGATACATGTAAGGATGAATGTCATAACAAGATATCAACCATCATGCAGTTCAGAATGTGTGTGTGTGTGTCTGTGTGTGCATTATCAAGTGCACAAGCATAAATAGTGTTGAGTTACTGACAAGATGAAGAAAAGAATTGCCTTGGCATTCCAAAGGTCAAAGCTACAGTCCTGAAATTGTATGTATCACAGTATGTATTTTTCTTTCATTTCTTTGGCACCTGCATAGTTTCTGAATTTTTTAAGAGAATCAGTTACTGACACAAATTGCTCTGTCCATAACTCAAGTCACAGGTTCTTTTTGGTTTGAAAGTAACAACTACACCAATAGGACTATTTAAGGCTTTATTTTAAGTATGAGAAAACGATAAAGTATAACATGAGAAGTAATCTAAAAATATTCCAAAATATATGAATATAATAAGGGGGTGGGAACCAACACCTCCACAGACCTTACAGACTTTCTGCCAGTCAGGGAACCCTAAAGAGATGAAAGCAAGTGGACTCGTTCAAAGCTAGAAAATATGCAGCACCCTCCCATTTAAGTTTGCATCTAAATTTCATCCCATGAAGATTTTATGATCAGCCTAATCGGCTAATCACTTGTCCCTGTTTCTGATGGTTGCATCTAATTGGAGTTTGCTAAGGAAAAGTCTACCTCATCTGGTTCTTGGCATGCTTTGCCCAGTTTTTCAAAAAAAATGAGACCATCAAGGTGAAAGAGTATTTCTGTCTGACCTGCCCCAGTCTGCTCTCTCAGGAAAGTAAGACTTGTGACTCTATTTAGTTGAAGCAAAGGAAGTTTTACTGAAAGAATCTGAACCAGCAAATGCTCAGTCTTACATATTGGAAAAAAGAATCTAAACACTAAGTACAAGCTTGATGGACATTACCTTACAGATGACCCCCACCCTGTCAAAGACCTTGGAGTTTTCATATCAAATGATCTAAGTGCCAAAGCCCACTGCAACTACATAGCAAAAAAGGCTCTAAGAGTTGTAAATCTAATCTTGCGTAGCTTCTTTTCCAAAAACACTACACTACTAACCAGAGCATATAAAACATTTGCTAGACCAATTCTTGAATACAGCTCGCCTGTCTGGAACCCATACCACATTTCTGACATCAATACAATTGAATGTGTCCAGAAATATTTTACAAGAAGAGTTCTCCACTCCTCTGAAAACAAAAAAATACCTTATACCACCAGACTTGAAATCCTGGGTTTAGAAAATTTAGAACTCCGCCGACTCCGACAAGACCTGTGTTTAACTCATAGAATCATCTATTGCAATGTCCTTCCACAGGCTTGAACATTGGGCACTATCTAACAAAATAATAGAATAGAATAGAATAGAATAGAATAGAATAGAATAGAATAGAATAGAATAGAATAGAATAGAATAGAATAGAATAGAATAGAATTTTTTTTTTAATTGGCCAAGTGTGATTGGACACACAAGGAATTTGTCTTGGTGCATATGCTTTCAGTGTACATAAAAGAAAAGATACGTTCATCAAGGTACAACATTTACAACACAATTGATGATCAATATATCAATATAAATCATAAGGATTGCCAGCAACAAGTTATAGTCATATAGTCATAAGTGGAAAGAGATTGGTGATGGGAACTATGAAACGATTAATAGTAGTGCAGATTCAGTAAATAGTCTGACAGTGTTGAGGGAATTATTTGTTTAGCAGAGTGATGGCCTTCGGGGAAAAAACTGTTCTTGTGTCTAGTTGTTCTGGTGTGCAGTGCTCTATAGCGTCGTTTTGAGGGTAGGAGTTGAAACAGTTTATATCCAGGATGCGAGGGATCTGCAAATATTTTCACGGCCCTCTTCTTGATTCGTGCAGTATACAGGTCCTCAATGGAAGGCAAGTTGGTAGCAATTATTTTTTCTGCAGTTCTAATTATGTAGTTATTTTATGTTGATGCTTGTGTATACTGTTGTGACAAAATAAATAAATAAATAAATAAAGTCAGGCAGAATCTGGTGATCCTACACAAAATACAAAGCAATTCTTTCAAACTCCCAAGCCACCCCTTCATGGCCAGTCCCCTGGCCAGCCAATGTGATGCTGGTTTGATATTTTGAGAAATTGTGAGGTGTGAAACTGGTAACATTCCATTTTCAGGGCAAATGGCCTTGAAGATCCTGGTACAAGTTGGTTTGGTGAGTTGGTCTTTTTCCGTTGTCACTTCCCCCTCCCCATTTCCCACCATTAGATGAACAGGTGTGGATCAGCCCAAATGCCTCCTCCCCCATCCCTTCCCCTTTGATGTCAGGAATCCAGCAAGGCACCAGGCCGAGAGTGGAGATCCTGACAATATCTTTCTCGATGTTTTTGGATTGAGGGTAAGAAAAAACATCTTACTCTACACCAACTTCCCACTAAGGGCAGGATAAGTATAGCATAATTCAAGCATAACCCTTTGATGATTAAAATAAATGCTTGCTTAAATCTGTATTTCATGCTCAATCATTAAGTGAGAATATAAATTTCCAAATACTGTGCACCTAAGTGAAAGTGGTAGCTAGCATTATCAAAATGTTGCTCACAAACTTCAGTAACACTCTGAATCCTACCCAACTGAGATCCAAAATGATGAAATTTCATTCTTTAAATGATGAGGTCTATATTCTTAATGTATGTATGGATGAATCTTTTTTTCCACTCTGAATCAGTTAACTTGGCTCACTGTTGCTTTTAAAGCAGTGTTTCTAACCAACCTTATGGAATGTATAGTCCCAACACATAGGGAAAGTTAGAAAAGTTTATTTTGAATTTTTTTCTCTTAACTGAGTGTGCTAAGCGGTTTTTTCTCATTTCCATTTATAAATGGTTTATGTTTCATTTTTCCAAAAAGTGTTTTGTTCTTTGTACACAGTGCTGGCACTAATTGGAATAGGTGATTTGGTATCTGTTACTATTTTTTATTTTTTTTTTGTTTACATTTATACCCCGCCCTTTTCCGAAGACTCAGGGCGGCTTACAGTGTATAAGGCAATAGTTTCATTCTATTTGTATAATTTTACAAAGTCAACTTATTGCCCCCCCAACAATCTGGGTCCTCATTTTACCTACCTTATAAAGGATGGAAGGCTGAGTCAACCTTGGGCCGGGCTTGAACCTGCAGTAATTGCAGGCTTTGTGTTCTTAATAACAGGCTTTTACCAGCCTGAGCTATCTGGCCCCATTTCCTGTCTTTGTATAGAAAGAAGGGTATTAGCAATAATAAAACATTTCATTTATATCCAGTTTTTCTTTCCTCTAGGAGGATGATGATGGTATGCACATATCCAACAAAAATCCACATTAAAAATGTAAGATTATGCTGAGAGATAATCATGAGTCTATTTTAAAATCTGAACTTGGGTTTCTTGACATCAGATGAATCGACTTTACGGTGGTCATTCTGAAACAAAGTAAATTCAGTTTACACCATGAAACCTCAGAACTGCCAAACTGTTAGAGATCTGATTTTATCAGCTTAATCTTGAACTGGGAAATCACACTATATATGTTAATGACTTGGCCAAAGCCAACATATTTGTTTCTTTGAATTATTTATATGGTTACCCAGAGATGTTACTTTAAGATGGGTGGATATATAAACTTTCAAAATAAGTTTTCCAAAAACTTATATTATATTACTTGGGAAAGTAATAAACATCTATCAAATATATATTTGTTAATAAATAATATATAATTATTTGTTAATAAATAAGCATAATGACTCTGAATAGCTAACAATGTATAAAAACATACCAACACAACACAAAAATAAAAACAATAACTAGTATCTAAAACTGTCTCCTCAAATCTCCAGAATAATTAAACTTGCATAAACAATAGAGGGTTGGAGTTGTCTGAATTTTGAGGGGATTTTGTTTCACTGGGCAGGTATGTCTCCTGGGCCTTCCTTGGTGACATTGTTTTACAGAATGGATCCAGAACATCCATACCAGGCCAGATCTGGTAGGAAACACAGAAACAATGGGTAAATTGTTTTTATATTTATATTATATTTTTAATCTGTTTTACATGTAACCTCTGTCTGCATAATTACCTTGTTTTCCCCTCCTCTTTACATACCACTTGACATCCTATATCCACTTCAACATCTTGTGAAATAAGCATAAGTGCCTGCCTGCCTACGGACCCTGTCCTAATATTCCTTTTTACTTACTCTTTTCATGTATCCAAATTATGTTTATACTTTTACCTGTTATCTTATATATGAAAACTCATGAAAGCTTATGCTTCTTAATAAAATGTGTTGGTTTGAAAATTGTTATCAGATTCCTGACAGAGCTGTCCTATAAGTTTTTTTACTGGTTTTGATAGAATAGGCTAAGATAATTATCTTTCTGGAGAGAGAGGGTGAGGGAGGGAGGGAGAGGGAGGGAGAGGGGGAGAGAGAGACAGAGACAGAGAGAGGAGGGGAGGAGAGGGAGAGAGATTCTTGAATTTTATCCAAGCATCAAGAATATTCTGCTCCTATTTACCTTTAAATTAAAATGAGCTTTTATCAAATTATTAGCAAGCAGGATCATTACAATATGAAAAGCCAGGAGGTTGCTATGGAGTAGTTAAGATGTTGCTATGTGACTTTGGTGTCAAAAAGTGGAATCATAACTGTCATGTCAAATCACATGAAGAAAAAAAAATCTTCATTTTTTTAATTAAACAGAAGCAACTATATTTTATTTCTTGGCACTTTTTAATAATATAATTGGGTGCAGGGTTATTTTGGTAGCCAAATATAGCTACTTGCAATCAAGCAAAGATCAGTTTTCAAATAAAATCATGTTTCAGTCTGCATGCATGGAAACTGTGGGATCTACTCAGTATAGGAATGCGGTCCAGGATCTCACATCTCCCACATCATTGATAGCAGTTTCAGATGAAGTCTTTAAGAATAATCCAAAATTCCATGTATGGATTACTATCAAAATGATAATTGATATATTTTCCACTAATGCAATGGCAGCCCTGTGTCTGCCCATGGCTGGCATTAATACTTTCTTTTTTTCCCCATGATCATGTAGGGAAAAATAATATAATAGAATTTTATTGGCCAAGTGTGATTGGACACACAAGGAATTTGTCTTGGTGCATCTGCTCTCAGTGTACATAAAAGAAAAGATACGTTCATCAAGGTACAACATTTACAACACAATTGATGATCAATATATCAATATAAATCATAAGGATTGCCAGCAACAAGTTATAGTCATACAGTCATAAGTGGAAAGAGATTGGTGATGGGAACTATGAAACGATTAATAGTAGTGCAGATTCAGTAAATAGTCTGACAGTGTTGAGGGAATTATTTGTTTAGCAGAGTGATGGCCTTCGGGAAAAAACTGTTCTTGTGTCTAGTTGTTCTGGTGTGCAGTGCTCTATAGCGTCGTTTTGAGGGTAGGAGTTGAAACAGTTTATGTCCAGGATGCGAGGGATCTGCAAATATTTTCACGGCTCTCTTCTTGATTCGTGCAGTATACAGGTCCTCAATGGAAGGCAAGTTGGTAGCAATTATTTTTTCTGCAGTTCTAATTATCCTCTGAAGTCTGTGTTTTTCTTGTTGGGTTGCAGAACCGAACCAGACAGTTATAGAGGTGCAAATGACAGACTCAATAATTCCTCTGTAGAACTGGATCAGCAGCTCCTTGGGCAGTTTGAGCTTACTGAGTTGGCGCAGAAAGAACATTCTTTGTTGTCCTTTTTTAATGATGTTTTTGATGTTAGCTGTCCATTTGAGATCTTGCGATATGATAGAACCCAGAAATTTGAAGGTTTCTACTGTTGATACTGTGTTGTCAAGTATTGTGAGAGGTGGAAGTATGGAAGGGTTTTTCCTAAAATCTACCACCATTTCTACGGTTTTGAGTGTGTTCAGTTCCAGATTGTTTTGGTTGCACCACAAGGCTAGTCGTTTGACCTCTCGTCTGTATGCGGATTCGTCATTGTCTCGAATGAGACCAATCACTGTTGTGTCATCTGCGAACTTCAGTAGCTTAACAAATGGATCATTGGAGATGCAGTCATTGGTATACAGAGAGAAGAGAAGTGGGGAGAGCACACAGCCTTGGGGGGCCCCTGTGCTAATTGTACAGGTATTTGATGTGATCTTGCTTAGCTTCACCTGCTGCTTCCTGTTTGTTAGGAAGCTTGTGATCCACTTACAAGTCTGTTCCGGTACCTGTAGCTGGTTTAGCTTAGTTAGAAGAATGTCTGGAATGATGGTATTGAATGCTGAACTAAAGTCTACAAAAAGGACCCTTGCATAGGTCTTTGGAGACTCAAGATGTTGTAGGATGTAGTGCAGAGCCATATTAACAGCATCATCTGTTGATCTATTTGCTCGGTATGCAAATTGCAAGGGGTCTAAAAGCGGATTCGTGATGGTTTTCAGGTAGGAAAGCACTAGCCTTTCAAAGGTTTTCATGACTACAGATGTTAGAGCAACTGGTCTGTAGTCATTCAGTTCCTTGATGGTGGGCTTCTTCGGCACTGGGATGATGGTAGAGCGTTTGAAGCAAGAAGGAACATAGCACATCTCTAATGATTTATTGAAAATATGGGTGAAGATGGGGGCCAATTGGTCAGCACAGACTTTTAAGCAAGAAGGAGTTATCTTGTCTGGGCCTGGCGCTTTTCCTGGCTTTTGTCTGTGAAATAGGTCCTGCACTTCCTTTTCTGTGATCACTAGGGGTTGTGAACCCAATGAAATGGGGACAGTTGTAGGAGGCTTGGCTGTTGTTGCTGTGTCTGAGATGGGGGTTGTGGAGATAGGTGGCTGTAGTTTCCTTTCAAACCTGCAGTAAAACTCATTCAGGTCATCTGCCAGTTGTTGATTACCTTCAGCCTGGGAAGGAGGTTTGTAAGATATATTGATCTGTCTCAGATTTAAAATCAAAATAATGTGAAGTATTAGTACTGCTTTATAAAATCTTAGTAAGGTGACACCTAGAATACTGCATCCAGTTTTGGTCACCACATTACCAGCCCCACATAATATGTTGAGACTTTGGAAGAAGTGCAGAGAAGAGCAACTAAGATGATTAAAGGCCTGGAGACTAAAACATATGAAGGATGGTTGCAGAAATTAGGTATGGCCAGTCTAGAGAAAAGAAGTAATAGGGGTGACAGGATAGCAGTATTCCAGTATTTGAGGGGCTACCATAAAGAAGAGGGGGTCAACTTATTTTCCAAAGCACCCAAAGGCAAGACAAGAAATAATGGCTGGAAATTAATCAAGGAGAGAAGCAACCTGGAATTAAAGAAAAACTTCCTAACAGTGAGAACAATTAACCAGTGGAACAGCTTTGCCTTCAGAAGCTGTGGGTGCTTCATCACTGGAGGTTTTTAAGAAGAGACTGGACAGCCACTTGTCTGAAATGATATAAGGTCTCCTGCTTGCTCAGGGTTTGGACTAGAAGACCTCCAAGGTCCTTTCCTGCTCTATTCTGATTGATTATTCCTAATGATTCCAAGGGTCATTAGAGAAAACTTCCTGCTTTTATTTTGGGAAGGAAAAAATGTTTTCCAATTACCAAGATTTTATTAGTTTTCTGATTCTAGGAAGAATAAAATGTAATGGAAGCAAAAGTAGTTAAGAGGACTAAACTATTAGGAAAACTTTTTTCAGCTACAGGTCTTATATAAATATATTCCTACAGTTTCTTTCAGATTTAAAAATACATCCTTTGATAAAAACAGACATGTGCAAATAAAAGCATTCTACGTAATGTGCTTATTATTTAAATTAGAATTTTCACATACAATATGCATTCATACAAAAAATGATCTGAACTAAGAATGTATAAATTGGTCTCCTTCCAATCGTAAACAGATTCTAAAGTGTGTTCTTGACTTTGCCTTCCACCCGTTTCACAGTATTTCCTGAGTATTGATGACATCATCTTAACCCTTATGGTGGGGGAGGAGAAGAGGAATAGCGAGGCTGGGAATGAGGAGGGGGAAGGTTAGAGAAAAGGAAAAGAAACTTCCTTGGCAACCAAAATACCTTTAAGTATAACATAATTACCATCTCGCTGCCCTTTCTCCCCCTGCTGGGACTATTCAACAAACCCTACAACATACACTTAAATCTTCAGCTTCTCAGAGACATACACGCAGATGGGAAAGATTTGATTAAAATTACAGTGCTTTAGGTTCAGCTTCACCTATTAAGAAAAAAAGGATCTAGTGCCGGACTTTTTTTCCCTGAGAAATAACTAGGCCACAGTAATTACAGACAAGGCCCTGCTGTGCAACATGAATAGGATCCCTGGAGCGGTATTTTCCTCTTACCTGTCTGTGGAGGGCTGTTGACATCAACATGAATGATAACTGTGCCAGTATTTTTTTTCATATATATATATATATATATATATATATATATATATATATATATATATATATATATATATATATATATATATATATATATATATATATACACATACACACACACACACACACACACACACACACACACACACACACACACACGAATATATCTATCTATCTATCTTTTAGAAAATAAAATGAAAAGAGAAGAGGAAGAAGGGAGGGTGCTGCAAAAAAAACCTACACTTCTTTAAAGAGTAGTGATTTACAGTTTTCTCCATCAAATATATTTTTATGTGCTTCATGGTTTGTCTGATTATCATCCTAAATTGTATGTAAGAATGAATCTGGCCTTTGATTACTCTGTTCCTTTGGATTGGGAGTAAAGCAAAAGCAAAAACAATATATGTTGCGCTAGTATTTTGGCAATTTTGATTGACTTAGAAATGCGAATAATTTTTGGATCTTACCTTTTCTTTTCTTTTTTTCTTTTTCCTTGTTCTTTTATGAACTCATTCATATTATTATTATTTCTACAATTATCCTGATAAGGAAGTTGTTCTGACAGAAAGTGATTGGATCAAGTCATTCAGTGAGTTTCCAGACCTGTGTATAAACTTGAACCTGGGTTACTCCAGCATTAGACCAACAATTTAGAATAGAATAGAATAGAATAGAATTTTATTGGCCAAGTGTGATTGGACACACAAGGAATTTGTCTTGGTGCATATGCTCTCAGTGTACATAAAAGAAAAGATACGTTCATCAAGGTACAACATTTACAACACAATTGATGATCAATATATCAATATAAATCATAAGGATTGCCAGCAACAAGTTATAGTCATACAGTCATAAGTGGAAAGAGATTGGTGATGGGAACTATGAAACGATTAATAGTAGTGCAGATTCAGTAAATAGTCTGACATTGTTGAGGGAATTATTTGTTTAGCAGAGTGATGGCCTTCGGGAAAAAACTGTTCTTGTGTCTAGTTGTTCTGGTGTGCAGTGCTCTATAGCGTCGTTTTGAGGGTAGGAGTTGAAACAGTTTATGTCCAGGATGCGAGGGATCTGCAAATATTTTCACGGCTCTCTTCTTTAATTGTTATACCTACTGCATCTCACACCAGTTGACATTGCATGGTATTTAACCATTCATCATCCATCCATCCATCCATCCATCCATCCATCCATCCATCCATCTGACTGTCTGTCTGTCATCTATCAAACATCCATCAACTGTCATCTATCATCATCTATCTCTTTCCATCCATCCATGTATTTATCCATCCTCCACATTAATTAAAATGGAATTTGAAGTATTATTATATTTTATTTTGATTTGAAGGACCATTAAAACTTTCAAGCTTCCTTCCAACCCTGACTTATAATGTACATATAAAGAGTAAAGTACACCTTAGAGGGTTTTTTTAAAATAATCAGGACAAAATTCATCGTACTGGCAATTTTTGTGGTTAAATGATATAGTAGACTATTAATTTCTTCAAAATTCAGCAACAGCAAAAGTTGTATATATGCAACTAGAGTAGTGAACTTTTGGAACTGGGCCATGAGACTGATTTTGGTGGTACAGTGGTTAGAATGCAATATTGCAGACAAACTCCGTCCACAGTCTGAGCTTGATCCTGATGGACTCAAGGTTGACTCAACCTTCCATCCTTTCAAGTTTATATGAGGACCCAGATTGTTGGAGGCAATAATCTGGGTCCTTTATAAATTGCTCATAGAATGTTGTAAAGCACTGTGGGGCATATATAAGTCTAAGTGCTATTGCTATTTTGGGATGTACATTCTAGTACAGTGTTTAGGTCTCCCAACTTTACAATAGACAGAACTTTCCCCTCCTCTTCCAACTTACTGACTACCATAATTAAGTGTAAACTACAATGACGTCCAAATTTAATTTTAAGAAACCAAAAGCTTCAATATTCCTGTTCAGCATAGAATATAATTTTTTTTTTCAGAGAATGAAAGAAACAGCAAATCTCAGAATCAAGATCCTGCCTTACAGTTTAAATTGAAGAGCTATATGGGTGAACCAATGGTCTCTGATAAAAACCACTAGCCCTTATAAATTGGCACAATTGTGTTAGCAGCAATATTCATCAGAAAATTTATTATCAGAAAAGCCCTAGGACACTTAGGGGAATCTCTGTATCCACTCAATCTCTGTAGTGATTTTCTTTAAGAGAAGGGATGTTGCTTATCGAAGCTGGATGTTTCCATGCATTTTCACAGTTATAATGATAATAGGTTTGTGTACATTGCAGAATCAGGCTGTGCCGATCCAGCTGCTTTTAGCTCACATTAATCACACCCTTTTATTCAAAACAGTATAACTCTGATCTAACCCAATTAAGCTGGTGATGTTTAGAGAAAGAGATTAATATAGCTCAGGAAAGCATAACCTTTGCCCAAAGAGATGTCTTAAGATAATGAGCTTGATTCAGTGGGCTGGATTCAAAGAAAGGTGTGTTTTGCAAGTAGACATCTATTTGTAGACACTAAATCAGCAGGAAAATAAGTGTATTCAGGCAGACAAGACTCAACCATACAGAGCCAAATGTGTAATTTTAAAAGCCAATGTTAAAAGAAACAGAATTTAAAGTAAGGTGTGTTTTGCTTAAATTTAACTAACAGATTTGTTAGTGCTAAAAAAAAAAAAAGATTCTTGCATGTTATAGGAGTTTTTTTTAATCCAGTTCAAATGTTCATAGTCAATGTATAGATTATGGAAAGAGTTTAGATTATCAAATGGCAAATTAAATTGCATTATTACTGAGTCGTGATGGTACACTGGTTAGAATGCAGTATTGCAGCTAATTCTGCTGACTGCTGACTGCCAACAGTCTAACAGTTTGAGTCTCACCGGATCTAGCTTGATTCAGCCTTCCGTCCTTTCAAGATCATTAAAATGAGGATCCAGATTGTTGAGAGCAATATGCTGACTCTGCAAACCACTCAGAGAGGGCTGTAAAGCACTTTGAAGTGGTATATAAGTCTAAGTGCTATTGCTAATTGAAAAGAAAATAACCTAACATTTAAGATAACTTTCCTAAACTCACGTGCTTCCATGTAAACTAAAATATTCTGTTTTTAAGATATTCCCATTCTAAAATCAATTTATTTAAGGAGACCAAACTAGTCTTTCATTTTGGAAAATAATATATACCAGTCTTTGCTGTAAGTTTAACATACAATATATTTTGTTATTCCCATTGCCTGATTCTTGGAGGGAGAGAAGATTCCTAAGTCAAGATCGTTATTTGATCTTTTGAGATACAAGTTTTGAGACTCAAGGAGTTGAGTATGAACAAGAGATTGTTCCTTGGTTTCTGACCATTCACACTAAAGTCTAATTTGATGGGTAACACATTCATCATTCTCCAGTCTTTAGCTAGAGTAGAGGTTTCCAATGTAAGGCTAGATATTCTCTCCCTCCCTCCTTCCCTCCCTCCTTCCCTCCCTGTGTGTGGGTTTGTGTGTGTGTAAATAGTAATAATTAATCAGCAAATGTATCTTGGACATTTTGGCTTAGTTATTATTGGATTAACCATCAGAAAGAAAAGGAACCAATCACACCATATATTAATTAATGAAACAGCCACAGATTTAGCAGTTTTCCTCCATTAGTATCACTTATACTGAGTCCCAAGCAAAGATTTGCAAAATCTCCTCATGAAATTCTAACCCAAATTAATTTGTATGTGAAAAAGGAAACTGTTCCACTTACAGATGTTGTCTATTCAATAGCCAGGTGCACATGTAATCAAAGTGTAGAGAAATTTAACATCTGATAAGAGCTCTGTCCCATTCTCTGTGCCAGTCAATTTATATCTGATTAATATTTTTCAAACATTTCTCCTTAAATATAGCAAAACTACTAGTTTGGTCATACCATTCTCCTTTACGCCTTAGATTTAACTATTTTTAACAATAATATTTTTTACTTTTTCTGCATCTTATATATATTGCATACATAAGGTATATTACCTCATTGGTTGGATTAATTCAAATAAATAAGTGAAAAAAATAAATACAAATGTAAACATCTAGGTTTATTTGAGTATTTATGTCACACATTCTAATGAGACATTTTAAAATTTTGTAAAAGAATACCTATTTACAAAGAATCCAGCAAGTGACAACTGTTTTCCACTCTGCTAACATTCTCCCCAATGAATGTTTCCATTTCATTGCTTCCCTATTTGTTTTTTTTAAAAAACTCTATGGAAAGGTTTTAATGGATATTATTTAACAAAAGAAGAAAACTTTACCACTTTCTCATGTAACGCTAATTTGACAATAAAACTGTCAACAAGGAGGCAAGATCAGTCTCACGCAAAAATCCTGAAACATCTAAGTGGAATTTGCATAAAATAGTTCTCGTATTATTATTCACTGTTCTTTCGTTGACAGATATGTCAGGGTCTTAAAACCTAAAAGAACAATTATGCTATTGTAACTCTCTGAGGATTCAATGGGTGTGTCTTTGGTGAAAAAGTGCTATTAGAGCTTTGAAAAGCAGTAAAAACGACCGCCCAAGGGGCTCTTTAGCTAGTCATTTGCAAAGAATGCCAAGGTTTTAAGTGTCTTCAAGTACATTTATGTAGTTCTTTGTGTGTGTGTGTGTGCTGTGAAAAAAACTACTAATAATTAATACCTATAACATTTTTAAACATTTGCATTAGCTATAAATATTTTTTCAAAAAAAACCAAAACCCTCCTCTTAATAAAGCCATTATTGATTAACTTAAAACTGTGATTTTCGGAAGAATGAGTGGGTATTTCTGACAAGCTTATTGCTCAGAATTGTATTTAAGCTTTTTTGGGTTAAGCTAATATTGAAGAAATCATTGAACAATTATGTACCAAAACAGGAACTAATCAGTAAATCCATTACTTGAACAAGCTAGTTAAACTTAACATGTCTGCACATTAAAAATGAGGGATTGATAAGTCATGCATCATTACAGCAAGATGTGCCATAAAAGTCAGTGATCCCAATTTCAATTTATATTAAATCTGCTGATGACTTTAGTGCAGAACTCAGCTGAAACTTCTGTGAAAGTAGAAATGTTGAACTGTAGCCAAGGAACAAGGAAAGGCTCTGTACACCGGACAAAAAAAAAAAGCATAGAAGTAATGAGTCTTGCTGGAATGATATGTATATACCAGGGATCAGCAACCTGTGACTCTGGAGCCGCATGTGGCTCTTTCATCCCTCTGCTGTGGCTCCCTATCGCTCAAAATATACCTCACAACTCGCAATGTGCGATACCTACACATGTGATTTATTGAGCTTTTCGACCCCCGGTAGGCCAACCATGGATAAATCCAAGAAAAGAAAAGTTTCAGAAGAAAACAGAACGTTTAATTCAACTACATATGTTAGTTTTGTGGCTGCTCAAGAAATAGTCAGGCATGGGAAGGGTTTTGTGGCTCCTGGTGTTTTCTATTCTGTGGGAAATGGTTCCAAATGTGGCTCTTTGAGTGTTTAAGATTGCCGACCCCTGGTATATACTGAGGAACTCAAATGTTCTTTTGATCTTACTAAATAGCAAGCTGCTGTCCAAATTATTCTTTCTGACTCTTCTTCCTGGTCAAGTAGAGCAGGTTGTACATATGATTTTTTTTTTTTCTCAGAAGGATAAAATTTCTGCCAGTTGGTTATCTGGAAGTGGATATGAAAGACTGAGATTCAGCTCTTTCTATTTTTCCCCTTGTAACGAAAGGAAATGTCCATTTGAAAACCTTTGCAGCCCAAAGCTTGTAGATATGTTGAGGTTACAAGTTCCTCTGTTTATCGCCTCTGGAAGGCATTCCACAAAACTGTTTTAAGATGTCTTCAGCTTATTTTCGTCTTTCATGCCAAATCTTATGCTAAATTTATTTATCATCAGAAAGAAATTTAAAGCTTAATAGAAAGATTACATCTTTAAAAATCTTCTGATCGAAAGGAAAGGATCTTTCTATACAAAGGAATACATCAAAAACTATGGTTCTACTAGTTTTTTATTCATAACTTAACCAAATATAGTTCAAATGAAGAAGTATTCAAACATGCCATCACCTGCACAGTTTGAAGCAGTAGAGTGTAATAGAGGGGAAAAGTTTTACCATTTGATTCTGCTGATTTTATAAATTGGCCCTTCCATATAGTGGAACTCAAGAAATGAATTAATAAACTTTAATTGGTGCAGATGCTAGCCAACCTATAAATGCATTTCAGAAAAATACTTTTTAAAAAGGCACAGAATTAATATGCTTCATACCCATTGTGGCAGAACCATGGTAATTATGAATTTGGCAGCATGTACTTTAGATTGGCTAGAGACCAGGTTGATATATATTATTTGATTATAGAACGATTCATTATAAATATGGCAGATCTATCTGTATTTCTTCCTAGGAATGTAAATTAGCATGAACTGTTGGTGATAGATGCTTTTCTGTTTGAAATGTGCATACAGTTACAACACAGGCTGAGAGAGGGAGAGGGGAAAGGAAAGAGAGAGGGAGAGAGAGGGAGGGAGAGAAAGAGAGAGAAAAGGAGGAAAGAGAAGAAGAAGAAGACACTTCTTCTAAAACAATGACAAATTCATTGTTTTTAAATCTGCTTGGTTCAATACTGAAGCATTCTTGAATATCTGCATAGATCCAATGTAAGGTTCTTTCTTCCTTTAAGTATTTTCCTCCAGTTCTCCATACAGCATTAACTACTGGACTTGGAAGCTGCCATTTTAATGCCAGCAGTTCCTTGTTGCATCAACGTATTAAAAGAGCAGATCCCAAATTCAGATACAAGTTGCAGTTTGAATGTCTCTTTCATCAGCTTTCACCCATTATTTCTTGTCCTTCCCTTAGATGCTTTGGAAAATAAATGACCCTCTCTTCCTGTGATTGCCCTTCAGGCACTAGAAGCTAACCATCATCTCACCCATAATCCTTCTGTTCATTAGGCTAGACATGCCTAATTCCCTCTACCATTAATTATATGGTTTAGCCTCCAGACCCTATACCAGTAGTGAGTTTCAATTTTGGCTGCTACTGGTTCACTTGTGGGCACACGGACACTCTCACATGTGTGCAATGCTTCTGCACATGCGCAGAGATGTCTGGGTGGTGGGCGGAGCCTCCTGCTGCCACTGCTACAGTTCGCCCAATCCAGGGTGAACCACTAGCAACCTACCATTGCCCTATACATGTATTTGTTGCTCTTCTCTGCACTATTTCTAGATCCTCAGGATCTTTTTTGTATTATGGTAAGCAGAATTGGATGCAAGATTCCAAGTGTGACCTCACTAGTGCAGGTCAGAGTGGTACTTTCACTTCTTATGATTTTGATGCTATTCCTCTGTTAATGCAGCTCAGGCTTTTTTGGTAGCTACAGCACACTGCTGGTTCGTACTTAAGTGATAGTCCACTAGGACACTTAGATCCCTCTTGCAATTACTACTTTTGAGCCAGGTACCACCTAGCCTATAGCTGTGCATTTGTTTTTTCCTGCCTAAATGCAGGACCTTGCTTTTGTCTCCACTGAACTGCATCTTGTTGACTAGGGCCCAATTTTTTTTTTTTTTTGCATTTATATCCTACCCTTCTCCGAAGACTCAGGGCGGCTTACACTATGTTAGCAATAGTCTTCATTCTATTTGTATATTTATATACAAAGTCAACTTATTGCCCCCAACAATCTGGGTCCTCATTTTACCTACCTTATAAAGGATGGAAGGCTGAGTCAACCTTGGGCCTGGTGGGACTAGAACCTGCAGTAATTGCAGGCAGCTGCTGTTAATAACAGACTGCATTAGCAGCCTGAGCCACATAGGCCCGTTGCTCAAGTCTGTCACTATCATTCTGAATCATGAGTCTATTTTCCAGGGTGTTGGCAATTCATCCCAGTTTGGTGTCATCCCAGAACTCAAATTTTATGAGTTTCCTTCTAGAATAGAATAGAATAGAATAGAATAGAATAGAATAGAATAGAATAGAATATAATAGAATAGAATAGAATAGAGAAGAAGTGTTACCTCCCTAGCAGAGCACACCAGTTGAGGTGCATGAGATGGGATGACCTGTGAAAGGTCTCGTGTTGGGGTTGTATTTGTAAGGGAAAGGAGATTGACATTGAGGTGGGATTGAGAGTAAGTAGAATTGTGAGTTAATGGTATGGATTTAGGAGCATCCAGAGATGTTTGGCACATTATGTTCTGAAAGTTGACAATATGATGGCCCAGTAAGATTAAATTAGATATCAGAGGGGGAAAACTGAGCAATGTGAAAAAAGTCAAAGATCAGGGTACCTAGTGGGGTAGTATTGACAGTAATAGGTATTGGGGGTGGGGCAGTGGCTAGATTATGAAGACTGTATTATACTGCAGATCCCTCCTTCTCAGTGGCTGACCCCTTTTTGCTGCTGCTAGTAAGGAATAACCACATATATCCCCAACTAGATAAACAGGCATATTCTTGAAGACTTGTTATAGTTGTTTATGAGACCTTGACAACAGCCAGGGGTGTTGCTCCAGAGATAGCTAGACTACTGTAACAGATTTCATTTGTAGCTGCCTTTGAATTGTGATTCAGAAACAACAACTGAGTGCAGCAGCCAATTTTGCAGGGACAGGGGGACTGCTATTGCAGAATAATACCTAATTTGTGGTGACCGTGCAGGTTACTTCTTTCAGACTCAGTTCAGAGTGGTGGTTATTACTTTTAAAGCCATAAAGGGTGCAGCATCCAGATATTTATGGGACTGCCCAATGCTAAGTCAGGGCGCCTATCCTACAAAGACATCTGGAAAAGACTTATGTAAAATAAAATAATGAAGTGGATCATCTTTCTCGTAGGCCCCATATTGTGGAACCTTCTGCCCCCAAAGATATGCCTCTTCAGATATTTAAGAAGATGCTAAATCTGTTCTCATTAAACTTTGATAGCTAAAACAATATATTGGGCCATGATATATCTTCATTGGAGTTCGTGTAAAAAATTCTTTTGCATTGTTTTTGTTGTGTTACCCTGCCTGCCAGAACCTTAGGACTAGATGGTATAAATCAGAGGTTTCCTACCTTGGCAACTTAGACTTGTGGACTTCAACTCTCAGAGAACTCTGGAAGTTGAAGTCCACAAGTCTTAAAGTTGCCAAGGTTGGAGACCCCTGATATAAATGTTTTTGTAAATATACAAAGAAATAAATAAAACCAATGGGTTTGCTTAGAATGCTCATAACATTCATCCCAGATTCTAACTACAGTATTATTTCTGTCAATTGCTTCAAATTCTAAAAGTTCTTTTGTGTGCATGGGGCTGTGCACAGGGCATTTGACTGAAGCTCCCTATATAGGCTATTCAGCTACCTTCTGCAGCTGCAATGCAACCCCAGGAAAAGACACATTTGGTTTATTCATACACACACTGGAGCATCTTTTTGTTTTTGAACTGGAAGCATTACACAGTCCTAATAACCTGCAAGGCAATGTAATGTGGATTTTAAGATTTATTTATTTTTATCCATAGCGAAAGTATTGGAATTAGGAATGACAAATGAAGGAGAACAGAAATATAGAACTATCTATGTATAACGTCAATAACTAAGAGGAGCAAAAATAAATATATATCTGATTTTGTATTTTGATCTATACTCTTCAGTTGCCGATGCAAATCAGAAGGAATTGGACAAATAATAGAGTGCACTGCAATAGCCAGATTTATTTTACATCTCCCGGATTATATATGCATCTTTATTGAGGTTCCACCTGTTTCAAGACGACCAGATTAGACTTTATGCATATTGATCTAGATCACATACCATGTGTACATGCACGCAAGTGAGAGAGTTATGGCATATATGAGCTGAGTGAAATAAACATACGAGGCTTCTATATCAGATCTTAATTTACTGCAACATTCTCTTGCTGGCATTTGTACCTACGTGCATTTTATTACTCGATTGGGTGATTTAGGTTTCTGCAGGAATAAATTATGCAAGAGTGAATGGCTAGCACTTTATAAACATAAGACTGATACAAGCACATCTCTTATCTGTCCTTGAATTTTAGAATTGTCTTTGGCCTTGCATAAAAAATATGTCTTAAGCCTCCTAAAGCATAAAGGAATGTGGCAGCATTGCTTCTGCAGAATATTATTTGCACAGCAAACCTAAATATCTGCCTTTTGTTGTTTAATCATTTCGCTGTAATAACTATTTTTTTAAATAAAAGACATGGATCTTTTATTTATTTTATTCTCTGACCAAAGGTGCTAAATTTGTCCATAAATCCTAGTTTTGCGAGAACATTGAGTATGAGGTTGCAATCTAAATATCAATTTACATGCATCTTATCTATGCGTACAGAAGTGTTTAAAACATAAATAATTCTGTTCGATGAATTATATGTTGAGGGGTTTCTATGCACCTTCAAGTCAGTGTTGACTCACGGCGACTATCTGAATTTACTATGCAGATTCCTTGGCAAGATTCGAGAAGTCGTTTGCCAGGCCCCTGCTTCCTGGGACAGAGAGAAGGTGACCGGCCCAAGGTTACCCAGTTAGCTTTGTGATTAAGACATGACCAAAACTCACTGTCTTCCAATTTCTAGCCTGTGCCTTAATCACTGCACCGGATTAGCTTTCTACATGTTACATGCGCTAAAATTGAGAAAATAGAAGATACTACAGCAAAAAGTCAGAAATGTTCAGGTTAAGTCACTGTCATGAATTCAGTGGATCATGTATCATGATGATGATTTCATTTCATATTTAGCCTTTCTGTCCCTAATTTACACATGAAACAGGCAGATAAAAGGTAAGCATACCCTTGTGCAATTGTCTGCATTTCTCCCCTTTGAGTCAGCCTACTCATAGGATTATAACAATAAAGTGAAAGTGAGTGAACAATTTCCCCTTTATTTCTTTTTCCTGCAGTTCCTTGAAGTACCTTCAAAATAGTATAACATGGAATAGAAAAGCAACCACCTTCCTTTTCATACGAGGATACTCTGGACCTTCAAGAGGTATATCTACATTAAGAGGTATATCTACATTTTCATTGGAAAAATTCCGATCATGCTATATGAGATGTCATAGACTGTAAACTGCACATGTTTGAATGTTTCTTTCCACATTATTCAACAGGACCAGCAATGATAAAATTAAAATCAAAAACACTTGAAGCAAGTTGTTGCAACAATATCTTCAAGCTGCAGGGAGATTGGGGATAACCTTTTATCCTACACCTTTCATATTTCTAATTTTATGGGATATTTTAAAGGGGGAGGGGTGTTAGTGTTCGTTCCATAAAAATATTCAATGGTGAGAGAGCACAAACACATCATATCAAATTGTTAGGGTGAAGCACAAAGATTTTACCTGGATTATAAAAAAAATGCATGATGGATGAAAGGATGTAAAGTTAATAAGCATGATAGTATCCTTTTCTCATTTAATGTATCATAATGATTTTGCATCGTGCTGGCAAACTACAAAAGCATGAAACTTTATCCCCATGTATGATCACATGCAGCTGTATACTAATTTGTTTACAATTACCGAACAAACAAACTCTAAAGTTATTTGCCTTAGGTTTTCTGCAAATGTGAAGAGAACTATTTTAAAATGGACATCTTAGGATGCTCCCAGCTTGAGACACTCATGTCAAAGAGCCCATGTAGGGCAACCATTTATCTGAACAATTATGTTCCTTTTCCTTGATGGTTTCTCCTTTTTGGCTATTTGAAGCTTATAGAGGAACAGGCAAGGCAGACTGTCCAATAAATGCCACACATTCCATTGATATTAAGATAATTTTACTCTCAAATAAGAAATTGCTCTGCCTTAGCAGAAACAAGAAACAGACTTCTTGTCACGGAAAAAAAACCCTCTGTATTTACCTCTTGTGAATTAATTGCATTCACCCACTGAAAAGTCCAGGCAATAGTCCTTCAAGGAGTTAAGTGCAATAACAGACCTTATCAGTTCCTTGCGATAATTGCAAGGCCAAGAGCTCCCAGACGAAAGGCTGTAAATTAAGTTCTGGCAAGCAGTCTTTGTGAAACAAAACACAATGAGCAAAGTCTTCAGAAATATGAGCTGTTGTCTCCTATGTATATGAACCATCCTTTCCTTCTATTTATTTCCCAGCCAGGGAGGGGCCATTCAGTGTCCACATATGCTTTGCTTCCGGAGTCGGCTCCTTGTCCTCCGTTGTTCACCTCTCCTAACTCCTCTGCACATACGTGCATCTGGAACATGCCCTAGCTGTTCTTCCTCCTCACTCATATCAGCCTCCAAAGGCAGCTGCCTCTCTGGTGGCTGGGAAATGTGAGACAGCCCAGGGTCTATCTCTGCGTCTGATGCAGAGCATCCATCAGAACCTTCCCCAGACTCCAGAACTAGCCCAAGTTCCTCCTCAACCTTTTCATTGTCTGGGTCTGGTGGGCCACAACAGAAATAAAAGGAAAATAAGGCTCAGCAATTCCATTATTATTTGATTTTAGTGTCATTTAAAAATAAAACAGTGTGTAATATGATAATACATACAAACATAATATACATTTAGAATTAATGTATGTAATTGTGGGATGCAAAATCACAGAACTTCATATATATTATTTCCATAATCCTTAATAAAGTCTGATGCAGGAAGTTAGCACTAATAGTAATAGATTTCCAGGAGCAGAGCTTAACTCCTTATGAGTACAAAGATACATTCTGTAAGTTACCTCATCAACAATAGAGAAATAACTTGCCATTATCTTTTTCTAGCTTTTAACTTCCTAATCTAAGGAATAGCAATGATAATATCGTTAATATTATTAATAGTAATGATAATATAATTACTATTACCATTAACAATATTTCTATACAACTGTTCAATTCCTGGAGAAAACAAATCTATGTGGTTGCAATCAATCAATTAAATTTTCAAATAGAATTCTTGGCAGTTTACATAAGATACAACCACAAAATAAAGTAGTTAAAAGCAATTATGTCTGTTAAATATAAATTTAAATATATGTTGCAGATCAAAGACTGTTTAAATTAACTCCATCTTTCTAAACCCTTCCTAAATGATAACAGGAATCCTCCTATTATTATATGGCTATACACGTAGTCCATGACTTACAAAAGTTTGCTTAGTGACCATCTGAAGTTACAATGGCACTGAAATAAGTGACCTATGACCATTTTTCACACTTATGACTGTTGTAGCATCCCCATGGTCACATGATTTAATATAATATAATATAACAACAGAGTTGGAAGGGACCTTGGAGGCCTTCTAGTCCAACCCCCTGCCCAGGCAGGAAACCCTACACCATCTCAGTCAGATGGTTATCCAACATTTTCTTAAAAATTTCCAGTGTTGGAGCATTCACAACTTCTGCAGGCAAGTCGTTCCACTTATTAATTGTTCTAACTGTCAGGAAATTACTCCTTAGTTCTAAGTTGCTTCTTTCTTTGATCAGTTTCCACCCATTGCTTCTTGTTCTACCCTCAGGTGCTTTGGAGAACAGCCCGACTCCCTCTTCTTTGTGGCAACCCCTGAGATATTGGAACACTGCTATCATGTCTCCCCTAGTCCTTCTTTTTATTAAACTAGACATACCCAGTTCCTGCAACCGTTCTTCATATGTTTTAGCTCCAGACCCCTAATCATCTTTGTTGCTCTTCTCTGCACTCTTTCTAGAGTCTCAACATCTTTTTTACATTATGGCGACCAAAACTGGATGCAATATTCCAAGTGTGGCCTTACCAAGGCATTATAAAGTGGCTCTAACACGTCACGTGATCTTGATTCTATCCCTCTGTTTATGTAGCCCAGAACTGTGTTGGCTTTTTTAGCAGCTGCTGCACACTGCTGGCTCATATCTAAATGGTTATCCACTAGGACTCCAAGATCCCTCTCACAGGTACTACTATTGAGCAAGGTATCACACATACGGTACCTGTGCATTTTGGTTTTTTTGCCTAAATGTAGAACCTTACTTTTTTCACTGTTGAATTTCATTTTGTTAGATAGCGCCCAATGTTCAAGTCTGTCAAGATCTTTCTGTAACTTGAGCCTATCTTCTTGAGTGTTGGCTATTCCTGCCAGCTTGGTGTCATCTGCAAATTTGATGAGTTCCCCATCTATCCCCTTGTCCAAGTCATTGATGAAGATGTTGAAGAGTACTGGGCCTAAAACAGAGCCTTGGGGTACTCCACTGCATACTTCCCTCCATGTGGATGTAGTTCCGTTGAGGACTACACGTTGAGTGTGGTTGGTCAGCCAGTTACGAATCCATCTAGTGGTGGTGCTGTCTAACCCACATTTTTCTACTTTATCTAGTAGTAGGTTATGGTCTACTTTATCAAATGCTTTACTGAAGTCCAAGTAAATTATATCGACAGTATTCCTCTGGTCTACTAATTTTGTCATTTTGTCAAAGAATGCAATAAGATTAGTCTGGCATGATCTGTTTTTGACAAACCCATGTTGGCTTTTGGTTATTACTTTGTTTGCTTCTAGGTGTTCGGTGATTCGTTGCTTGATTATATTCAGATATAATCGTTGCTTGATTATTTATATTCAGATACTTGACAACTAACTCACATTTGTGACAGTTGCAGTGTTCTGGGGTTGTGTGATCACCTTTTGCAACATTTTTTCAAGCAAAGTCAATGGGGAAACCAGATTCACTTAACAACTGGGTTACTAGCTTAACAACTGCAGTGATTCAATTAATGAACATGGCAAGAAAAGTCATAAAATGGGACAAAGCTCACTGAACAAATTTCTCACTTAATAACAGGGGTGAAATCCAGCAGGTTCTGACAGGTTCTAGAGAACTGGTAGCGGAAATTTTGAGTAGTTTGGAGAACTGGAAAATACCACCTCTGGCTGGGCCCAGAGTGGGTGGGAATGGAGATTTTGCAATATCCTTCCCCCAGGAGTGGGGAAGGTATGGGGATTTTGCAGTATCCTTTCCCTTGCCACACCTACTAAGCCACGCCCACACCCACCAAGCCACGCCCACAGAACTGGTAGTAAAAAATGTGGATTTCACCACTGCTTAACAACATAAATTTTGGGCTCAATTGTGGTTGGTCATAAATTGAGGACTGTTAGTGCCTGGCAAGCAGACTGCTATATTTTGCACAATTCCAATGTTGAATTCCTGCACAGGCAGACTCATATAAATCACATTTCAGTAATCTAACCTGGACATGATAAGAGAATGAGTTACTGACACCAAAGCCTCCCACTTCAAGTAAGGCCACAATTACACAGAGTTGTAAATTAGGCAAAGATTCTCATGGGCAGGGCTTCCATTTCCAAATTCAGCAGTAAATGGGAATTCAGACATTTTCAGGACAAGGAGTTATTGATGGGCTTGAGCAACATTGACCTGTTTAAATGGTCCAAGAGAAGTGTTTGTTCCTGCACCAAGACAAATTCCTTGTGTGTCCAATCACACTTGGCCAATAAAAATACTATTCTATTCTATTCTATTCTATTCTATTCTATTCTATTCTATTCTATTCTATTCTATTCTATTCTATTCTAATGAAGGATGAAATCCAGTGAAAGTCCCTGCTGGGTGCCTCCAAGAGTGTCGAAATAGTTTGATCTACATGCCATCTATTCTTCTGCAACTTAGATGGATTTACTTTATCAATGTAGCCCTTTGCCATTTGCCAAGTGGTGCAGGACTGTTCTGGACAGCTCCCCAAACTTAGTGAGTTGAGGGAGATATAAAAAACTGTGGGAACACACCCAGACAGCCATAGGTAGAGAGCAGAGGGGGTTTCAGCAGATTCTGACCAGTTCTGGAGAACCAGTAGCAGAAATTTTGAATAGTTCAGAGAACCGGTAATAAAAATTCTGACTGGTCCCACCCCCATCTATTCTGTGCCTCTCAAGTCCCAGCTGATTGGGAGGAAATGGAGATTTTTGCAGTATCCTTCTCCTGCCATGCCCACCAAGCCATGCCATGCCCACCAAGCCATGCCCACAGAACCGGTTGTAAAAAATATTGAAACCCACCACTGTAGAAGGCTTTTCTCCCTGCAGCAGTTTATCCAATTGGGATTCAATGAATCAATAATATTCATGCAGTCAATGACCAGCAAAAATGTAAAAGAACAAAAACAGAGTGAAGCAAATAAATACTATACGAACAACTAGCAGAATAAATCACAGAATATAATCATTGGTGCGCAACTGGGATCCTGCTCCAACAACTAACAAAGTGTGTGTGGGAGAAAGGCCCTGGGGATAGATAAAGGATTCAGGAAACTGGAGACTGGCCACAGATCAGCCAATGTGGGTAGAAGAGTGAAATTTCACAAGTACAGAAAATTACAGAGACGACTTTGGGAAAGGAACACAATGGTTAATAAACCATGATTTAAGCCTGGGTAAATAAGACACCTTAACTGTCTTTGATACCTGCTAATATTTAACATGAAATAAATAAATCAAGCTGTTGCATGTATAAATCAGCCAAGCCGTTGGAAGTGAGAACAGAATATTCTCTCTGATGTGCTAGCACGAATATCGAGGGAAAAATGGCTAGCAGCCTACTCTTGAGACATCCAATTCAATTAAAAGAGATCACCTTGCCCATCCTGATGGTTTGTGGTTGGGCAACATCATGAGAAAATCTGTACCTCCTCTTAAGAGGAGGTACAGATGAAGAGTTGAAGCTGAAGCCACGATGTCTTCAAATGTTGTGTTTGTTTGGAAATAGTGGTCCCGAGATCTGGCTGAACAGCAGTTCCTTAGAAGTGTAAAAAGGAGAAACATAGTAAAATAAATGGCATAGTAAAATAAATGGCATATTATTCACACGAAATCCTTAATGGGAAGTTGGCTCTTTAGAAAGATTGATTGACTTTACTGAATTACAACGTTGAGGCCAACAAAATACCGGTAAATAAAGAAATAAATAATCATAATCTCGGAAATTCAGTGAGAGATCAAAGAGCGCCATTAACAATGCAGCAGGGGGTAAAAAATATGTAGCAAAGGGTTGTACAGTTCTGATGAGAGACACCTGGGGAACTGGAACAGACTCAGTAGGGGGAAACTACAGAAAGGAATAAAGGAGGGGAAGTGGGTGGCCAATTATTGCTGATCTACAAGGTAAAGGCTGCCCAAATGATTCCGATAGCAGTTTTCTTTGGGATGCATCTCGCATACTGAAGGTAATAACTAAAATAGCATTGGGAAAAGGATAGGAAATTCTTCAACCAGAAGCAGCGGTGCAGCCCAGTCCAGCACAGTTCAGTGGAGCTGCAAAGGAGAATTATCCAAACTTTGTACCAGCCAGTCATTTACAGAAGGGGTCTCCAACTTTGGCAACTTTAAGCCTGGTGGACTTCAACTCCCAGAATTCACCAGCCAGTAAAGCTGGCTGGGGAATTCTAGGAGTTGAAGTCCACTAGGCTTAAAGTTGCCGAGGTTGGAGTCCCCTGATTTACAGAATTGGTAAAACTACAGAATTGCTTGACAGTTGTTAGCTCAACTTTGTTCAGTAACTAGAAGAGGTTTCTATATACAGTATATCAAGGGACTCTTAGAAGAGGCAGAGTAAAGTTATATCAGTCCCCTTTTTTGCCTCTTAGAAGCGGAACACCATACTGCTTTATAAAGCATTTTTAGAGGGTGAGTTGCATTTTTTTTTATTGAAGTGAAGCATCTCTTTTTGGAGCTATATACAGAAGTACGAGCGCACCGTGTAATCTGAACCGCAGTATTTAATGAAGAGATGAATGCATAGGCCATGCATATGTACACATAAACTGTACATAATGTATTTTAGTGACATCAATGGATGATTGAATGAGGAAGTTCTCTGACTTTCTATCATTCTTTTCCTACCTGAAAAACAAAGATACTTTCCTTTTCTCTGATGATAAATCTGTTAACCTAGCCACAACTTTTCTTAAACAATATCCATATCCCTTATTAAAAAAAAAAAAAGCTATAGATCCCCATTTTTGAAGTACAGTGAAATGGGAAGGTTATCGTTCGGGATGCAAGAGTTAAGAAAATGTCACTAAGGAATTAGTGTCTTTTTCCAGCCTAGCATTCAAAAGATACCAGGGAAGAGAAGAAAGGAAATGTGAGAGAAAGAAAAGAATCATCTGGGTTTTTCAAAAGTTTTACCAAGTCTAGGGAAATGTACTTTTTACATTTGTGCCAGTTACTGTAATTAGTAAACTCATTCTTAATAGTGTTGTTAAAAATGTAATTTTTCACACTTCTTCTGACTTTGACACTGCTGCTTTTGAAACTTCATTTTGCACTTGGTTCCATTGTTCTTTAATCTGCTGCACTTTGCATTTAGTATCACTGAAATTTCGCACTTACTATGTCAATAACATCTGGCAAAATTGCCACCTATTAAGAGTAAGTGTTCTCTCTTTTTTTTCCCCCTCCTGCGAGAAATGTGATGGTGTATTATGTTGGGTTCCCTTGAGAGGCTAAGGAGACAATTTTAAAGCATATAAATGCATTAAAGAAATAACCTGAACTAGAAGAGAAGGTTAACAAAAGTCAGAAACTTTTTATTATTATTTTAACATTTTATTTTGGTTGTTAAAAGCAGCCTGGAAATGTGAGGAGTGACTGGATTATTGGGCTTTAAAAGTGTTTGTGCATTTAGATCAAGGTAATTTTTACAGTCCACAGATCTAAAGTGTTTCTTTTATTTCTTCCTTCACCCCCACCCCAGTCTAGCTGTTCTCAGCCCAGCTAATTTTAATCTTTTGTTTCTCTGTCTTATTAACTGATTACTAAATAGTCTTGCACAATTTCATTCATTAAAAATAGCCCATACCATATAAACCAGTGTGCATGGTTTTCAATTATTAAGGATTTATTTTATATGCAGATGTTTGAAGGCATTCCTAACAAAGGAACACATGAGTCTTGCCTTTGGAAACTGCAAAGAGATGCTGAATCTGATCTTCATCATGTCCCAAAGTTAGTGGAACACTAGTATTGTGTCTTTCTCCCTGTGTGTACACACATACATGTCAGACAGATAAATTTTCCTACATTAGTTATTCCAAAAAGTTATTCATTGTATAATGAAAAAAAAAATCAGAATATAGTAAAATCTCACTTTAATACAGTAACTAGGAGAAAAAAGACAGAAAGGGGGGGAGAAAGGGGGGACAGTTTCAAATTGTATGTTCTGTGTAGTATATTTTGCCACATTTTTATTTATATATAGGCAAGTGACAGTGTGGTCCTAAAGAAAGATTAGTTCTACAGGGACCGTGGGTGAAAGAATGGATCAAGACTTAAAGGCTAAGACTTCCAGAGACAGAAGCAATGAGAGAGGGGTATGGTTGTTGTTGTTTTTTTAATTTGCATTTATATCCCGCCCTTCTCCGAAGACTCAGGGCGGCTTACACTATGTTTAATGGACTTCCAGAGAGAGAAGCAATAAAGGAGAAGATACTTTCTCCTGTTTAGGAGAAAGTATCACCAGACTCTGTAGGATAACCTCTGTTTAAGCAGAATGTGGGCAGCTACTTAAAAAGCTGTCAAAAATACTCTCCAAAAAGAAATAACAATAAGGAAACAGCAAAAGTATACAAATATACATCTATAGAAATAGACATAATATAGGACTAAGAAATAGAGATAATGTATATATGATGTTATGATTGTAAGCCATCCAGAGTTACCTGATGTAAGATGTGTGGCCAATAAATTATAGATATATAATTTATAAATACAGATAAAGATAGACAGATGATAGCTAGATAGCTAGATAGCTAAATAGCTAGATAACTAGATAGATAGATAGATAGATAGATAGATAGATAGATAGATAGATAGATAGATAGATAGATAGATAGATAGATAGATAGATAGATAGATCAGAGAGAGACAGGGGGAGGGAGGCAGAGAGAGAGAGAGAGAGAGAGAGAGAGATTGAATTTATTGGCTACACATCTTATCACACAGTAACTCTATATGGCTTACAATCATAAAATCATATATCAAAATAAAGCTACATTGAGACACAGGACTTCTTCAAGCATAGAGACCAACTCCATATCCCTATTCCATTATTTATATTCCAACAAGAGCTGTCAGTTTGTCTGCAGCCAGAAATTGTTTTCATGAGTCATGGAGTTGGAGAATGGCCAATCAGAGTAGTCAAAACTTTTTCAGGGGTGGGATGGCTGACTAAAACTTCAGGCAAATATTTTGCCCTTTAAAATCCACCAAAATGAGAGAAATCAACCTATTTGAACTGGTTGAGGATGTGAAGAGGTGAAATAAGTGCCTTAACTTCTGCATGCCTCCTAAAACTAGGTACAAAGGTGTTGGTTACTGTAATGTATCTTTAAAAGCTTTGGCGGGAATTAGCACGTTGCTGATTGGTTGAGGCCACCGGCCGAACTGTATATAAAGAGAGGTTTTCCCCAGTACTGGTTGCTGGGTTCACTGTATATTAAAGAGCTGTTGTCACTATCCTGGTCTCCTGCCTCGTTACTGCCCGAACTTAACACTGGCGACGAGGATGGGATCCCGAGGCTAAAAGCACCAGGAAAGAGCTGAACGCACGACCGAACCCAGCAAATTCAGGGCGGAAACACAGCGATGGCCGGCTACACACCGCCCGCGCCGTTTGACCCATCCAAGGAGAAATGGGGGACATACATGACCCGTTTCGAGAGTTTCCTCGAGGCGAACGAACTGCAAGGAGTTCCAGACAACAGAAAAAGGGCATATTTCCTGAGCCACTGTGGTCCCGAGGTCATCGACATCGCAGAAGCCCTGGCAGAGCCAACGCCGGTACAATCGGTATCGTGGCAAACTCTGCAGAACCTATTGAAGAACCATTTCGCGCCAACACCGTCCAAATACGTGCAACGATTTGAATTTGGAGAGCGCAGACAGCAAGAGGGCGAGTCCATCAGTGAGTACATGGCCGCCCTGAGGAAAGCCTCCAAATATTGTGGGTACCGAGATTTGGATGAGGAGCTGTTGGAGCAACTCATCCGTGGGGTCAGGGACATTCGTTTGCGGAGGCGGCTGCTATCCAAGAGCAACCTAACGCTGGCAAACGCCCTGGACGAAGCCAGAGCTCATGAGATGTCCACCCTAGCAGCAGAAATCCTACAAAAGCCGCTCACACCAATGGCGAGCGCAAAATCAACTCCGGTCCACAACGAAGAAATCCAGACCGAATCAGACGGCGAGGATGAGGAAGGAGTTTTCCACACCGGGAGACCGAGAAAAGAAGACCGTGATGACTGCGGAAGTTGCGGAGGGCAACACCAGCGTCAACAATGCAAGTTCAAGGACGCTACATGTCGGCGGTGCGAGAAGAAGGGGCACCTAGCTCAAGTCTGTCGAGCACCCCAACCTTCCCGCCGAAAATTCAAACCAACCAATCAGAGCACGGGATCGGAAAGGCGACCCGTGATTGGTCAATACAAAAAGGGCGCGAAGTCAAATCGAACGACCGTGATAGTGGGTCGTGCAGAGACCCGGGTTGAGAAGAAAATCTTCACAAAACCGAAAATCGAAGGAGTACCGTGCCGACTGGAGGTGGACACAGGGTCAGCGATCACAATCATGTCCTGGGACACTTTTGCAAAAGCCTTGCCGAACATCGCCAAGCGCAAACTGCGAACACAGCGGCTTAAAGTTCAAGATTACCAAGGAAATCGCATGCCTGTTCGAGGGACAACATCCGTCCACGTCGAGTACGGACCACACAAGAAGAACCTGCCCATCACAATTGTCGAGGGGACCCTGCCAAGCTTGTTGGGACTAGACTGGTTTCGAGCATTGGGCATGGGAGTGACTGGCATCCACAGAAACGACTTTAACCTAAAGGAAGCCCTCATGGAAGAATTTGAAGATGTTTTCAAAGACTGCCTGGGCAAGTACAAGGGGACCCCTATTTCTTTCAGCTTAGATCCTCAAGTAGCCCCCATACGGTTAAAAGCGAGGAGGGTCCCTTTTGCCCTTAAACCCAAGATCGACAGGGAGATAGACAAACTAGTCAGTCAGGGGATACTAGTGCCAGTCGATCATGCAAAGTGGGAGACGCCAATCGTCACCCCAGTGAAACCAGATGGGTCAGTTAGAATCTGCGCTGACTACAAGGCAACCTTAAACAAAGCCTTGCAAAAAAGCGCTTACCCGGTCCCAGTGGTGCAACACTTGCTGCACTCGCTGGGGCAAGGGCACGTTTTTGCCAAATTAGATTTGGCCCAAGCCTATCAACAACTGCCCGTAGACGCCAACACAGCCGAAGCCCAGACAATTGTGACTCACAGAGGTGCTTTCAAGTGTACCCGGTTACAGTTTGGGGTGAGTGTGGCACCTGGGCTATTTCAAAATTTAATGGAGTGACTTCTGCAAGGGCTCCCGGGGGTGGTCCCCTATTTTGATGATGTATTGGTATCAGCCGAAAATTTAGACAAATTGGGGGAGCGTTTAAGAAAAGTTTTGGGCATTTTCCGGTCAGCCGGTCTAAACGTTAAAGTGAACAAATGCCAAATAGGGGTAGAATCCGTAGAGTTCTTGGGCTACAGAATAGACAAGGAAGGAATTCACCCCACTGAGAGCAAGGTCAAGGCAATAAGAAAGGCTCCAGCGCCTAAAAACAAAACAGAGCTACAGGCATTCCTGGGTCTAGTTAACTTTTACGCGGTCTTTTTGAAAAATAAGGCAACCGTTGCCGAGCCGCTACATAAGTTACTGGGAAAGAATACTGTTTGGTCTTGGGGAAAGACGGAAGCTAGGGCTTTCGAGGCAGTAAAAAACCTACTCTCGAGCGATAGTTTACTGATCCAGTATCATAGCACAATGCCATTGGTATTAGTTTGCGATGCTTCCCCCTATGGGGTGGGTGCTGTGCTCAGCCACAGGCTTCCAAATGGCACAGAAGCCCCAATAGCTTTCTACTCTAGAACAATGTCCTCGGCAGAGAGGAACTATAGTCAGTTGGATAGGGAAGCCCTAGCTATAGTTTCAGGAGTAAAAAAGTTTCACGAATATGTTTTTGGTAGAGATTTTGAAATTGTTACAGACCACAGACCACTGTTAGGGTTACTAGCTGGCGACCGCCCAACTCCTGTGGCACTCTCGCCCTGATTGACCCGATGGACTATCTTTCTAGCTGCCTACTCCTATAAACTGCGGCATCGACCTGGAAAGGAGTTGGGGCATGCGGACGCATTGAGCAGATGCCCACTGCCAGGGGCAATCGAGGACCCCACTCCGGGGACACCCATACTGTTAATTGACTCTCTGGACTCTGGCCCAGTCACGTCTAAGGAGGTGGCTCGGGCTTCATACCGGGACATTACTTTGAGAACTGTAATTGGTTGGGTTCAAAGAGGGTGGCCCGCTGCGCCGGGCGAGCGTTTCAAAGAATTCGTTAAGAAAAGCGGGGAATTATCTGTGCAAGGGGGTTGCCTGCTCTGGGGGGATAGGGTGGTTGTCCCAGAGAAACTGAGGGGAAAAGTTCTGGAACTTCTGCACGAAGGTCACCCTGGGATCGTGAGAATGAAGGGGTTAGCTAGGAGCTATGTGTGGTGGCCCCTAATGGACAAAGAGATTAGCGACAAGGTTGGCAGATGCCAAGTGTGCCAGGAGTCCAGACCACTACCACCTACGGCCCCAATCCGGGAGTGGGAGAAACCCCAAGGCCCATGGTCCCGTATACATATAGACTTCGCCGGCCCCTTCCACGGCCAAACGTTTCTAATAGTGGTGGATGCATTCTCCAAATGGTTGGAGATCATCCTAATGAAATCCACAACCGCTGAAGCTGTCATTTCAGCACTAAGGCACCTTTTCGCAACGCACGGGTTACCGGACACTCTAGTGTTAGACAATGGGCCACAGTTCACGGCGACACGTTTTGAGGGGTACTTGGCCGAAGAGGGCATCCGACATGCCCTCTCGGCGCCTTTCCACCCTGCGACGAACGGCCTTGCTGAATGTTTCGTCCGGAGCGCGAAAGAGGCATTGTCCAGGAGTGGCCCAGGCGAGTGGCAATCACAAATCGATGCATTCCTAACAGTACAACACAGAACCCCTTGTGTGGCCACCGGCCGCAGCCCAGCAGAACTACTGATGGGACGAAAACTAAGATGCCCCTTAGACCGTTTAAACCCGAGTTACACGCCAGACGGGTACAAAACAACACCAGGCAAAACAAGAGAACTGGCCATAGGAAGCTATGTATGGGCACACAATTACGGTGATGGCCCAAGCTGGTTAAAGGGAACAATCATAGACATCACGGGCCCCAAGTCGTACCTCGTGGAAATAGAGGACGGCCGGGTGTGGAGACGCCACATAGATCAGCTAAGAAATAGAATTAACACCCGACCAGAGATAGATGGGACGGGCCCTGACTACTCATTGATTGAACCCACAGCTGACTCAAGCTGAGAAAAAACGGGGGACTTATCTGGTTCAGACGAGGTCCAGCGACACCATCCGGTCCTTCCTGAGGACAGCAGGCACGACTCGGCAAGTAATCCAAGGCCGGATGGCCTGGAGGAGGAGCTGAGAGGAACAAGCAGTCCCTCCCGTCAGCTCGACTCACTCCCAGATAATGAACTGCGCAGGTCCGGGCGAGTTAGGAAACGCCCAGTGTACCTGCGCGACTACGTAGAAAAATAATATGCTAAATATATGCAAATATGGGTAAAGTGTTTTCTGGGAGGGAAGGAGTGTAATGTATCTTTAAAAGCTTTGGCGGGAATTAGCACGTTGCTGATTGGTTGAGGCCACCGGCCGAACTGTATATAAAGAGAGGTTTTCCCCAGTACTGGTTGCTGGGTTCACTGTATATTAAAGAGCTGTTGTCACTATCCTGGTCTCCTGCCTCGTTACTGCCCGAACTTAACAGTTACCACCTTTAAAGCGCTCCATGGCTTAGGACCGGGTTACTTACGGGACTGCCTACTGCCACAGTTTGCCTCCCAGCGACCCATGCACTCTCACAGAGATGGACTCCTTAGGGTACCGTCAGCCAAGCAATGTCGGCTGGCAGCCCCCAGGGGAAGGGCCTTCTCTGTGGGGGCTCCTACCCTATGGAACGAACTTCCCCCTGGACTCCGACAGCTTCCTGACCTTCGGACCTTTTGCTGCAAGCTTAAAACCTATCTATTTTTCCGCGCAGGACTGGCATAGAATTTTTAGATGTTTTTATGGGTTTTAAATTTTAAATTTGTTTTTAGGGATTTAAATATGTTTTAAATTTCGGGCCAAATTTTAAATAAGTTTTTTAGTTTTTATTTTATTTATATTGTATGTACTTTGTTTGTTGTTTTTATCTGGCTGTTAACTGCCCTGAGTCCTTCGGGAGAAGGGCGGTATACAAATTAAATTATTATTATTATTATTATTATTATTATTATTATTATTATTATTATTATTATTATTATTATTATTATTATTATTATTATTATTATTATTATTATTATTATTATACAATATTTCAGCCTTACCCACTTTGAAAATAAATTGAAAGGAAAGTAGAAGATATTGTTTTCAGTATGTGGGTTAGCACACTGGCATTAGATCTTTGTGGCTCCAAGACAATTTTCTATACATGCTTACTGTCAGATGACTGTCATGTGTATCTTCCAACTTTTCTCATCTAAATTAAGAAAAGAGTTGTAAGCAAGGCTCTTGTAAGGCTTCAAATAGGAAGTCAGAGTCTATTCTGTAAAAAAGTAGATGGAGAAATATGCTACAGTGTGTGAAACCAGACCAAAGACGAGATGTGATTAAGTTAAAATTAAAATCAAATTAAAGACAGCTAATATCCTTCTTCCTCAGGTACTAAAAAAACCCATTCTCATTCTGTCACATTAAATGTGACACTTCTGCAGCAAATTTTACAGGGCTCATGTAAGTTTACAGGGCTCATGTATGTCAATTCCCGTTGACCAAAGCTTACAAAGCTTTGGTCAACGGGAATGCAATCCTGAAATTTCAGATTTGCCACTATACATTGTACTGTAATCCAAAACTGACGATGTCTATTATTTAAAGTGACTAGGGAGGCAAATCTTCTAGGGCCAAAATATAATTTTGTAACATAAATCAAAGATTCTGTATCCAGTTCTACATCTAGCTTTCTTGTTATGCAAACACAGTGTCTGTTTTAAATGTTGCTAGCTATGCTCCAGTCTTGCCTGTGATTAACCCAAGAAATTTCCTAACATCTGGACAGCAGATACTGAAGGATAAAGTTCCATGGAAAATCTCAAACATGATGTTCACTTTAGCCTCAGTTTCTCCCATATAATAACAGCGTGGCTTCCCGTAACAGACTTTTGACATCACTAATCTCTGCCCCCCAATTCGCTATGCTTTAGCTCTTCTCCAGAGCTGAGCTCTGTATTTGTAAGTACTTGTAGCTGAAAATAAGCGTATCTTGGCTAAGTGTCAGACCAAAATTAGAAGTGAATTGGAAAATCCTGCCCCTTGGTTTACATCCTGGGAGACAATCTTGCATAATTGATGTCAAAAGGAAAGTCCATCAGTAAGGTTTTTGAATGCATGATGGAATGTGAAAATGTAGGAGATACTTGATTTGCAAATAGTAAATATTTAACATTCCTCTAAACTTGCCAAAATGATCATGGCATAGAATAGTAATTAACTGGGAACTGAATAAGAGCCAGGAGTGTGATGTGGTTGCAAAGAAAGCCAATCCAATTTTAGGCTGCATCAACAGAAGTATAATTTAGGATAAGTAATTGTTCTACTTTATTTACTTTTGTTAGACCTTGAATATTATGATTAGTTCTAGATTCCATAATTAGAGAAAGATTCAGAGAGTTTGAATTATGAACAGGGGACTAGAAGCTTAAGTTCTGTGAACATAGAACATAGAATACAATGGTTTGAAAGAGACTTTGGAGGTCTTCTAGTCCAATCCCCTGCTTGAGCAGGAGATCCCATGCCATTCTGGACAAATAGTTGTCCAACCTTTTCTTGAAAACCTCTGGTGAAAGAGCATCCACAACTTCTGGAAGCAAGCCATTCCACTGGTCAATTGTTCTTTCTGTCAGGAAATGTATCCTTAATTCTAAATTGGATGTCCCTTTAATAATCTTCCACCCATTGCTTCATATCCTGCCCTCAGGTGCTTTGGGGAATAAATTGTTCCCGCTCTTCTCTGTGAAGCCGCTCAAATATTGGAAGACTCCTATCATGTCACCCCTAGTTCTTCTCTTTGTAAGACTAGACATTCCCAGTTCTGCAACGACTCATCATTTATCCTCCATATTCCTTATCATCTTGATGGTTCTCTTCTGCACTCTTTCTAGAGTCTCAGCACTTTTTTAGTATCGTGGTGACCAAAACTGAATGCAGCATTCCAAGTGTGGTTTGAAATGCAACCATATAATATGCAATATAAACTGGTACTAACACTTCACATGATCTTGATAGTATCCCTCTGTTTAATTCAGTCTAAGATTGTATTGACTTTTTTTTTTTTTGCAGCTGCAGTACACAGTTTGCTCCTAATGGTTGCCTACTGGGACACCTAGATTCCTATCATAGTCACTACTGTTGAGCCAGGTAACTTTTATTATATACCTGTGCATTTGTTTTTTTCCTGTCTAAACATAATACTTTACTATTCTCATCATTGAATTGCATTTTGTTGGATAGTATTTTAGTTTGTCAAAATATTTCTGTAAATTGAGTCTATCTTCTAAATTGTTGGCAGTTTGGTGCTGATTGCAAATTTCATGAGTTTCTCTTCTATCCCCTCATCTAAAGCATTTAGGAAGATGTTCAAGAGCACTGGGTCTAAGACAATATCTTGAGATGCCCCATTGCATGCTTCCTTCCACTTACATATAGCTCCATTGAGGACTACACATTGAGTGCAACTGGTTCACCAGGTGTGAATCCATCTGGTGTTAGTACCAGTTTATATTGCATATTATGTGGTTGCATTTCAAACCACACTTGGAATGCTGCATTCAGTTTTGGTCAGTTTTCTATTTTACCAAGGAGTAGATTGTGGTCTATCTTGCAAACACCTTAGTGAAGTCTAAGTAAATTATGTCAGCAGCATTTCCCTGTTTCCCTGGAATGGAATGCATCTGGACCTGGTGATTTGAAATTGTGTAGAGTTTGTTGAAGACAATGCATTTAAAATCTAAGACACTAGTTTGATTTTGTTCCATTTCTGTGCCTGCATTATGTTGAATACTAGTATGGCATGGTCACTCTGTCTCAAAGCTCCAGCATCTTGAACTCCTTCCGTCATTTCATTCCTATTAGGGATGACCCTCTAGTTCCCTCCTCTACCTTTTGGATGATAAAGTTGACTGCTAACATTTGTAAGAAACTGTTTCATCTATGACTTGGTGCAGAGTTTGTCTCCCAGTTGATGCCAGAGTAGTTAAAGTCCTCCATTACTACTGTGATGTGGTTCTGCACACCTTAGATAACTGATTAGGTGGGGGGGAAAGCTTCTCAGTCACATCTTCGATCTTTGCTCCTGGGAGACAGCAGTACCTCCTTTGATAGGTTGTCTGGTCTACAAAATGTTGATTTAGTTCCTTTGTGAAATGAAACACCTATCAACAATACATGCCTTTTTCCCCCATTGGGGAAGTCTGGTCTACTTTTCTTCCTGTCACTGTTACACTTGATGATGTCTATGCACTTTCTTTCAGGTGGACAATATGAAATTGATTACTTAGTTCTGGTGGAGCCAGACTGCTCTGAGTTGGACTACATGGATATTGTTTATTTTTTTCTCTGAGTGACAAGTTGCTATCAGTCTATCTCTAAAGCTTCATTTTTTTCTGTTATTGTTGTTTGTTCCTTATTGTGTTTAGTTTGGTTATAGTCTTCATCCTTTAGTTAGAGTTTTTCATTTTGTTGTTGGAGTTTCAGAGTGGCTAGACTTGCCTCTAGTTCCTTAACTTTTTACTCAAGTAATTTATTTAGTTTACATTTGATACATATATAATTGTTCTATGAGCATGAATACATTCATGGTACATATTTTGCAAATTACAACAGTGTTAGTCTTTTTTTCCATAACCATGTGTTTTTCCATGACTATGTTATATTTTTTCTACAAATGCTCTTGCAAGTGTTCCCAATAGCACAAACAGGTTCTCTTCCTTCTTTGAAATTTGTTTACTATAGAGTTTTATTTTTTAAGTCTTTTGAATACTGTCTCCTTTAATTTTAAAATTGGTATTTGCTCCCTCTTATGGTTAATGTTGAAATGATACTTAAACATTAGTGTTCATCTGTTGAAGTAAAATTTAAATGTATCACCTCAAAGATAAATTAGATTGCCTTCAAGATATAGTTTGTCACAGAAAGAAGAAGCAAAAAGAATAAAAGGGAAAAAACTGTCAACTCTCAATTATTATAAAGAGTGTAGAAAAATAAAAATTGCTCAATTGCTCCCAGTAGTTCCAGGACAAGGACTTGCCGTTTTTTAGTAGTATTTCTAATGTTGTCTAATCTTGTGTAGTTTAATAGCCGTTGAGTCCCTACTTTCTTTTAAAATTTTAAAAATCTTAAAGATTTAGAGATTTATTTTAAAAAAAAATTAAACTTTTTAAAAAATTGCTTTTATGAAGGGTTTTAATTTGTAATAATAAACTGGTCTTTTTTTTAGTCTTTGGGTCTCTATTTGTTAATTTAAACAAATAAAAACAGTTAAAAATATTAATAATTTAATTAAAATTTAAAATTGTTCATTTTTTAAAGAAAATATTGGATTTATGCAGGATTTTGTTTATTTATTTATTTGGTCTTTTGTTCTGTCTTGAGGTTAATGCTGAAATATGGCAGCTTGCACCCCTATTTTGCCTGCCACATTGCACACTACCTCCCCATCATTTTAAAGGGTCCTGCTGCATGTCACAATGCTGTTCCAATGCCCATTCCTATGACATTCACATTCTACTCCTACATGAAGAGAGATCAAAACTCTTGGCATATTCAGCTTTGAAGAAAGGAGAATATGGGGTGATATTACCCTTAAAATATCCCAGAATTTGTCATATAGAAGAAAATCAAGGCTTGTTCTCTCTTATTGAGGACTGCCAGACACAGCATAATGGATTGAAATTACAGGAAGGTTGATCCTGACTAGTTCTGATTGTTAGAAAGAATCTCCTAATGACAAGGGTAGTTCCATTCTGGAAGCAATTTGCCAGAGAAATGGTGGGATCTCCTTCACTGGATCTGTTCAAGCAGAGGATAAAGAACCTTTTGTTTTAATATGGAGTCTGGATTTGATGACCTAAATGGCCCTTTTTAACCCTGAATTTGTTTTGCTACATTATAGGACTAAATGCAGTCTACATTTTGTTATACATTTGAATGTATACAAATTCGTATTTGCTCCTGCACCATCTCTTCATTATTCTTGATCTTCCTGTCAGAAATAATGGAGTAAGTATGGAGGAAGATGATGACAACAACGATGATGATAGTCAATTAGATTATATGTTTTTTCTTCAATTTTGTGTGTCTGCTATGGTTGACAAGTAGTAGCACTTTTATCTTATTATCAGTATTTGCTTTCTTCCACCTATAATTCAGGGTCAGCTATTTGCATCTGAATTGATTCTTAAGTACAATATGGAGTTTAGATACCACCGGTTATAAATAATAGGGTAGAGAAGAATAAAACTAACACTCCTTCTCCACGGTTCTCTCTCCCTCTCTCTCTCTCTCCCTCTCTCTCTCTCTCCCTCCCTCCCTCCCTCCCCCTTCCTTCCTTCCTTCCTTCCTTCCTTCCTTCCTTCCTTCTTTCCTTCCTTCCTTCCTTCCTTCCCTCTTTTACTGTTTAACATCTTTTGTTTGACATGAATGCATTTTTCTGACAGAAATAAGTCTTTTGACAGCATTGGTGTCAAATGGTTTTAAGGCGCAAAGGATTGTTCTTTACCACACCACTGATAAGCATCAATGTAAGAATTGTAAACTTAATCTTATGTAGCTTCTTCTCCAGAAACACTACACTGCTAACCAGAGCTTATAAAACATTTGCTAGACCAATTCTTGAATATAGCTCGCCTGTCTGGAACCCATATCACATGTTGTGACTCGTCCTCCCTCCTCTCCTCAGCCGGGCCCCTCCCGTCTCCAACCGGGCCTTTTATCAGACTCCAAGTCTGATAATGAAGATGAACGGCCTGTCATGACTCCAGCCCCCGGCCCTGGTCCCATGCCTGGAGAGGATTCAAGGAGTGAAAGGAGAAGCCCAATAAACCTCACTCATACAGCGTGTGTTCCTTTGGCTCAGCCTTCAGAGCAGGAAGCCAGCCAGGTGGTGGAATTACCCGGGCCTGCTCCCTCTGACCCCTCCCTTTCCCAGACGCTGACAGCAGATCAGCAGATCAGAGTGGGTGGACCCTTGCTTCCCGAGATCTGAGAGGTGATGCCAGCAGAAGGAAGGATGGGGCAGGCCTGGATAAATGCTGAGTCATGGAGCCACACCCAACAGCCTATATAAAGGACCTGCTTTTGGCATTCCAACCTTGAGTCAAGCAAAGTCTTATCTAGTTTGTTGATAGTGGACCCTATCGCTGAAGTCACAACTTGGACTCCTGCCTGTCCTGATAAACCTCGAAGGAACTTGGCAAGCTGCAGAGGCTTCGTTGCCAAGTTTGTTACGGACTTCCTTGACTCATTTGTCGGAGTGGGGGTGGGACACAACACCACATTTCTGACATCAATACAATTAAATGTGTCCAGAAATATTTTACAAGAAGAGTTCTCCCCTCCTCTGAATACAACAAAATACCTTATGCCACCAGACTTGAAATCTTGAATTTAGAAAACTTAGAACTCCGCCGCCTTCAACAGGATCTGTGTTTAACTCATAGAATCATCTATTGCAATGTCCTTCCTGTTGAAGACTACTTCAGCTTCAATCATAACAATACAAGAGCAAACAATAGATTTAAACTCAATGTTAACCGTTTCAATCTTGATTGCAGAAAATATGACTTCTGTAACAGAGTTATTAGTGCTTGGAACACACTATCTGACTCTGTGGTCTCTTCTCAAAATCCCCAAAGCTTTAACCAAAAACTCTACTATTTACCTCACCCCATTCCTAAGAGGACTGTAAGGGGCGTGCATAAGAGCACAAACGTGCCTACCGTTCCTGTCCTATTGTTTCCTTTCATTATATCCAATTAATATAATTATCACATACTTATGCTCATATATATGCTTATATATTATATAGTTATTTTCATGCTTATGCTTATATATACTGTTGTGACAAATAAAATAAATAAAATAAAAATAAATAAATAAAATGACTCATGGATTTTACAGTACTATCCAAGTATATGGGATGCAAGATTCATTCCCTTTGTTATGCTGGAAAATTATTTAGAAAAGATCAAACTTTTCCCTTTGTGATAACGTGATCATTGGGAAGATATTAAAACAGAGGATTACCAACATGTACAGTACCTCGCAGGATTTTTAATACCTCTTTAATTCTTAAAAAGAACATAGCTAGATCACACCAAAATGCAGCAGAGTGAAAAGGTCTCTCAAAACTGAACTATCTCTGGTCCATGTAACTGGAGATCTATTGTGCTCGTTCCCTCCAAGAGAAAGGGAAATGCTGTACTCGTTTATTAGAGACAAGAGTCACCATCAGTGATGTTAGCAGCACACCTTATTTCTCTTCTTCTATAGTACTTTTGGCATTTTTGCTGCTGCAGCAACTCAATTGACAGCCTGGCCTTTACCTTGCATCCTCCAAAATGTTGTTCCAGGGCATTAGAGAGAGAAATACTTCTGCCACACATAAAAAGGTGAAGAAATTTCAGAGAATAGGCAGCAAAATCTCTCTTTTGGTGGCAGACGTTAAAAATAGGAGTACTTTTGGGAAACTTGCTTCTGGTGGATTTAAACATAGGTGTAGATTGAAAAAAATGTGTTTCTAACAATGACCTGCCAAATCACTTGCACAGCAAGAGGTGTTACCCTTCTACTCTTATTTGCCTTTAGCATCTGACATCCAAAAGCCCTACTGCAAGGGCCGCGGTGTGGCTCAGGCTGTAAGAAGCCTGTTATTAAAACACAGCTGCCTGCAATTACTGCAGGTTCTAGTCCCACCAGGTCCAAGGTTGACTCAGCCTTTCATCCTTTATAAGGTAGGTAAAATGAGGACCCAGATTGTTGGGAGGGCAATAAGTTGACTTTGTAAATATACAAATAGAATGAGACTATTGCCTTACACACTGTAAGCTGCCCTGAGTCTTCAGAGAAGGGCGGATTATAAATGTAAATAAAAAAAAATAAAAAATAAAAGGCTGTCAAACTTACGGCCTGAGGGCCGGATGCACCACATGCTGCCCATGCCCATGCCCGGTTTAGTGAAGGGGGGAAAGCCCTGATACGTCATGTGACACTGCCATGATGACACAAGTTTGAAACCCCTGCCCTACTGCTTTCAAAATAGGGTATTGGTTGTTAATAAACACCTCTTTGTCTTTCACTTTCACACCCATACTCAGACGCCATTTCCTTTCTTCTCGAACAAAATCCACACAGGGGGTTGATGTCTGGTACTTACATCTACATTGTCTTCTGGCATTGCTCTGTCTGGTTAAGTCAAAAATCCATTTAAACTCATTATCGATCACAGATATGGACACGGGCGTTTTGCTCTGCCAAAGACAGAGGCTTCCTGGATCCGGAGCTCTTCAGGCTACTAAGGGAGCTCCTCCCTTCAAGCCTCCAGGATCATTCCTGTAACTTTGTGGGGGGGGCTCTACCTCCACCCAATCGCTCACCTTTCCCTCTTCACCCGAGGGAAAGGTTTTCCAAGCCGCTAGACAGCTGATTTTCGCTGTCTTAGCGGCTCTACGTGATCCAGGGCTGGCGGTCTAAAGAAACCATCCTCAATGACCAGCAGAGCCACAGGAAGTCTATTTCACTTTTAAAGCTATATCCCAGGTTAGTGGCTGGAATAACATAAACGGTGCCATTTTTCCATAATCGGATATTGAACTCAGTCATAGAGATTTGCAGAACTACAAAAAAAATAATTACTACCAACCTGCCTTCCATTGAGGACCTGTATACTGCACGAGTCAAAAAAAAAGGGCTGTGAAAATATTTACAGACACCTCACATCCTGGACATAAACTGTTTCAATTCCTACCTTCAAAAACGATGCTATAGAGCACTGCACACCAGAACAACTAGACACAAGAACAGTTTTTCCCCGAACGCCATCACTCTGCTAAACAAATAATTCCCTCAACACTGTCAGACTATTTACTAAATCTGCACTACTATTACTCTTCTCATCATTCCCATCACCCATCTCCTTCCACTTATGACTGTATGACTGTAACTTTGTTGCTTGTATCCTTACGATTTATACTATATTGATTGTTTCCTGATTGCTTATTTGTACCCTATGACTATCATTAAGTGTTGTAAGTGATGATTACCTTGATGAAGGTAATCTTTTCTTTTATCTACACTGAGAGCATATGCACCAAGACAAATTCCTTGTGTGTCCAATCACACTTGGCCAATAAAAAATTCCTATTCTATTCTATTCTATTCTATTCTATTCTATTCTATTCTATTCTATTCTATTCTATTTCATCCAAGCATAGCCACTATGGCCAATATTGTATAGTTTAGCACTTATACGTTTCTTCATCTGTTATGAACCTTTTTCAAAAGTTAAAATCTGCAAGACAAATACAACTAAAAATGCTTCTGCATGACTGGAATTTCTGTCTAGATAGAACATGGGACAAAATCTTCTCCTGTGTTATTCCAAAGCTATGGTATGCACTTTCCCAGAAGGTATGTTGGCTCCCATTCTCTTGATATTTAGAAAATATGTAAAGATACTTCTGCAGTGTCAGGCTTTTGGCTGTCAACTAATCTTCAGATTAATTTTAATTTATGGTTTATTTATTTATTTTTTAAAGACAAATGCTAGTTACGTTGATTATTTGCTTGACTACAAAAGCAAGCTAAAAATTACATCACTCAATAAATACACCTGGAAAGCATTAAGTTGCACAAGGCAGTTATAGTGAGTTTTACCAAGCTAAATATAAGTTATAACATGCAACTCTTTTAAGCTCTTGATGCTCAAAGCTCTGGTGTGAACAGAGAAGAAGATCAAGCTTTTCTATTCACTTTCTTCTTGTCCACAAAAACTGAAACATAGCTTTGATCAACCTCAAGCATGCCATCTCTTCTGCCCCAAAATAAATACACCTAATAATTATGTTTTTTTTATTCATAAGGAAGCATGTATTCTTTTCCACAACATCACGATCACTTGCAAATGCAATAGCAGCAATGATAGCTTATTAAATAGTAGAGAGAAGAAATGGTGCTGGACTCTAGCCAAATGTGTCAACCCCTTGAACATTTCAATTGCCCTTTTTAGCATATTTTCAAAGTCTATGATATCCTTTTCAGGATAAAAAAGGCTGTACAAAGACAGTAGCAACTTTCTCATTTATGAGATTTAAAAACCATGGCATCCTTGCCTTTCACGACTGTTGCTGCCAGAAATGACTTTTTTTTTTTACACTGGTGGCCCAAATCTCCAGATGTTAACATCCACTGGAAGCTCTCAAAAAGTGGCATTGTAAGCTTCTCACCTGTAAAGCTGCTTCTCACCAGGCATTTTGAAAAAAATGAATAACCAGCCTCTCCTAAGTCACTCTTGAAATCCATCATACATGCAAATGGAATAAGGGAATAAAATTGAATTAAACTAGCACTGTATAAAACTTATCTCATACATCAATATTTGCATTTATCAGCAGTGACATAACATTTTGGGGATATTAACCCACAAAAAGAAAGATGTAGTTTTTCCCATTCTGATCTGCATCATTATTATGCACCACACACAGATTATTTAGTTCAGCTGATTTAATTGGACATCATGCTTTCCATTCAAAAGTACAGCTAACTCTCTAAGCTCAAGAATGTAATGTAATAAATTACTGTTGTGCACTGCATGCCTATTGGCAGTTGTACATCCACTTGTCCACCCGTTCAGGATTATGTTCTTTGGATTTATTTATCAGTTTTTCTGACTTATTGAGGCATATATTCAAATGGAGAAAATTTATTTATTTACTATATTTTTATCCGACTTTTATTACCTTTAAGTAACTCAAAGCAACCAACACATCTAATACCCCTTTCTCCTCCTATTTTCCCCACAACAACCCAGTGAGTTCAGCTGGGCTGAGAGAGAGAGTGATTGGTCGAAAGTCACCCAGCTGATTTTTCATGCCTAAGAAAGTTACTATATCAGCTGGTTCTATTGATGTAATATCATAAATATGAGGCATATGATTAAGCATAAGCCAAAAAATTCTTCCTTGTAGATGAGTCAACTATTGTCAACATTTATTCATTTGGCTTTAAGAAGAGTCAATTTTCAGAGGTAATATCTTTATTAATAGTCCAGATATGTTTTTTTTTTAAAATTTGAATTTATATCCCGCCCTTCTCCGAAGACTCAGGGTGGCTTACACAGTGTTAAGCAATAGTCTTCATCCATTTGTATATTATATACAAAGTCAACTTTTATTGCCCCCAACAATCTGGGTCCTCATTTTACCTACCTTATAAAGGATGGAAGGCTGAGTCAACCTTGGGCCTTGTGGGACTTGAACTTGCAGTAGTTGCAAGCAGCTGTGTTAATAACAGACTGCATTAGTCTGTTGAGCCACCAGAGGCCCCTCTGTGGGACATATATAGGGATAATCTTTGTTCCTTGCTGACTACAGAGGCAACTATTTTGCACACCCCAGTGCTTCGTACTTCATACACAACTATTGTAATAAGAAACAATACAGAATAAATATATGTGTGTGTGTGTGTGTGTGTGTGTGTGTCTGTGTGTGTGTGTTTGTAGGTTTTTGTAGGTTTTCACAGGTAAAGGTATATAGGTTTTGCCATATTCAGGTCTTTTCCCATGTAAGGTTGAAAGTATTTCAAAAAATAATTTCAACCTTACACGGGAAAAGACCCAAATATGCCAAAACACACACACACACACACACACACACACTTGTGTCAGATTTATTTTTAGGACTTGTTCCAGTTTATGTATGTTAGTCATTTCTTGGAAGTAAATGGTTCCTTTAAATAGTAGGTTGTTGACTTATTTGCTCCATATGTCTTCTCATGGTTAAAAATAATTTCTATATCATACTACCCCAATTAAAATCAGAAACAAAACAACCCCCCAATCACCAACATTCTGAATATTATCAATATGATTTTTCTGAAACGGCTCTTAGTTAGACTTCTTAATCAAAATTCATTTGTAGCAATTCGGATAATTTGGGATTGATTGATTTAATCAATGTTATGCTGCTTCAGTCACACTGGCAAATATCTATGGACGTCCTCCATTAGACAGACCATTGCCCATAAACACCATATTAGGGAACTAGGGTTTAATCAGTATATTCCCTTATTTCAAATATCAAGAGAATGGTGAGCAACTTACACTGCAGAGAGTTTATCCATGCAATTTTAAAAGTGGGAAGGAAAACAAATCAGTCAACATGTTGAAGTTCACTATCATAGTAGGACACCATCTTTTTTGTTATGTGTGAGTCCCATTGCATCACTATATACAAAATTCTGAAATAATAGATGTGTGCAAATACAAGAAAGTCCAAATCCTGACTATTTTAGTTGAAGGTTACAATTTCATTACTTGATTATCAGCTGCCACAAGGAAGTATTGGAAAGGTTTTCTAGCTTTAAAAAAGCCATTTAGTCATCATCTCTTATTGTATTGCCAAAATCCATATGAACACTAGATGGGAGCAAAAATCTAAATTTCTCTGTATCTAGTGGCTGGAATTTTTCAGCCATGATAAAATGTGTTTCTCCCAGTGACACATACATCTACCCTAATAAAATCTCTTATGGATATCACAATGTGTGCTACTGGCTTTAATTCTTTTTTGATGATAATCAAGGAAGCTGAACAAGGAGCCTTTAATGGGTAGCTAGTGATGGAAGATGATAGAAGAATAAGTTGCTGAATCTACATGCACACAGGAGAGAGTAAACAAGGTGAATTATGAGCTTTTAAGACAAATAAAAGAAAAATGTGTCTACACAGCTACATTCACACAGTGTCTACACAGCCATGTCCAATATTGAGACCATAACTAGACATTCACTGGAGACCTAAATCTCAGCTAAACAGTTCAAAATCATTATTTGGGGAGGTATAAGTATATACATATATTTAATCCTACCTATGCTTCTCATGTATCTCCAGCATTCTTTCCTTCATAATTTACCTGTGCTCAAAATCTATGAATCCACTTTATGTGTAGTGTGTACATGTGAGATATGTGTGCAACTAGGAAGAGTTAGACCAGGTCAACAACCTTTTCTTTCTCTCTCCCCAAACACCTTTATGTGATATTGGATGAGGGGATAGATGGGGAACTCATCAAATTTGCAGATGACACCAAGCTGGCAGGAATAGCCAACACTCCAGAAGATAGGCTCAAGTTACAGAAAGATCTTGACAGACTTGAACATTGGGCGCTATCTAACAAAATGAAATTCAACAGTGAAAAAAGTAAGGTTCTACATTTAGGCCAAAAAACCAAAATGCACCGGTACCGTATATGTGGTACCTTGCTCAATAGTAGTACCTGTGAGAGGTACTAGTCTAGTTTAATAAAAAGAAGGACTAGGGGAGACATGATAGCTGTGTTCCAATATCTCAGGGGTTGCCACAAAGAAGAGGGAGTCAGGCTGTTCTCCAAAGCACCTGAGGGTAGAACAAGAAGCAATGGGTGGAAACTGATCAAAGAAAGAAGCAACTTAGAACTAAGGAGAAATTTCCTGACAGTTAGAACAATTAATAAGTGGAACGACTTGCCTGCAGAAGTTGTGAATGCTCCAACACTGGAAATTTTTAAGAAAATGTTGGATAACCATCTGACTGAGATGGTGTACGGTTTCCTGCCTGGGCAGGGGGTTGGACTAGAAGGCCTCCAAGGTCCCTTCCAACTCTGTTGTTATGTTATGTTATGATATTGCACACTGGCTTCAGCACCAAGCTAAACATAATAAAGTTTTGCAAGTTAAATTTTGTTATATTATATATGAAATCTAATGAGGCTTTGGAGAGATCATAATTCCTCTACTAGCCAGGATTTCTTGGTAAGCTGTCATGATTTTGCAATCTCAAAATGTATAAGATCCCCAATATCTTTAGAATGTTGTGGTCACTTTGGCAATTTAAAAAGTAGTTTTATTATGGGGGCTAACTGAGGACTTTGAGCAATACCTGTTAGTTATGAAGTTTTAACTACCAATTTGGATACATTCCCATATTAGTAATTTCTCTCTTACCTTCTACTGTTACTTTATGAACTTTAATAGAGATAAAATTAGACCTGTATATGCATGTTTTCTCTCATCTAGTTTGAGCCTTATATTCTTCTCTCTCACTTCTCATACAAGGAGGATATTCTGATTTCTTCCTGTTCCTAAATCCAAAATCTTGGGACTTAGGCTTTCAAAGCAACATTCAAAAATAAAATAAAAAGAATTGTTCCAATTCAGAAATTTCTGTATAGAATTGTAATATTCCCATATTCCTTCCTATTACAATTACAATTCCTATTAAAATTGAACGTTTCCAGAAATATTTTACAAGAAGAGTTCTCCACTCCTCTGAATACAACAATATACCTTATACCACCAGACTTGAAATCCTGGGTTTAGAAAATTTAGAACTACACCGCCTTCGACATGACCTGAGTTTAACTCATAGTATCATCTATTACAATATCCTTCCTGTTGAAGACTACTTCAGCTTCAATTGTAACAATACACGAGCACACAATAGATTTAAGCTCAATGTTAACCACTCCAATCTTGATTGCAGAAAATATGACTTCAGTAACAGAGTTGTTAATGCTTGGAATACACTACCTGACTCTGTGGTCTCTTCCCAAAATCCCCAAAGCTTCAACCAAAAACTGTCTACTATTGACCTCACCCCATTCCTAAGAGGTCTGTAAGGGGCGTGCATAAGAGCACAAGCGTGCCTACTGTTCCTGTCCTATTGTTTCCTTTTGTTATATTAATATAGTTATTAATTAACTATATAGTTAATTAATATAGTTATTACATACTCATACTTATATATATGCTTATATATTGTATAGTTATTTCATGCTTATGCTTATATATACTGTGTGACAAAATGAATAAATAAAAATAAAAAAATAAAAATTTCCTCATTCCTGAAAACCTGCTCCTAGGAATTGGAGAAGCCAGCAGAATAGGGCAGAGGGCTGAAGTTTGACTGGGAGCAGGAAGAAATCAGAATACACTCTTTGTATGAGTATGTATGAGTAAAAGAGTTTGTGGGGTTCTGGATCCCACTCATTATATTAACATTATATAAGCAGGCAGATTGACAGTTCTTTTCTGAATTTTGGAATGCAGGCTCTGATTGTTCAAACTGATTGGAAAACCATCCTCTAGCCTTGTTCTAACATATTCTGTACAAATTCTGGAACACCAGAATGTAGGAGCTATGAGAATGAAATGGAGTGGAGTGGAGTGGAGTGGAGTGGAGTGAAGTGGAATGGAATGGAATAGAATAGAATAGAATAGAATAGAATAGAATAGAATAGAATAGAATAGAATAGTTCTTTATTAGCCAAGTGTGATTAGACACACAAGGAATTTGTCTCTTGTGTACATGCAAAGCTACAGAATACTAACAATCATGATCATCATAATAATATCATTAAGAGGGGTAGTAAAGAGGATAATAAGAAGGATAATAATAATAATACTATAGCCATACTACATGGGTAAATATACATAGACATTAGACATTAGATACATTAGAGAACATCAAGATACATTTAACTTTAGATGAAAAACAATTAAATTTCTTTAGTATCTCTTTGCTAAAACAGGATACTTCCATCAAAATGAATGAGAGCAGCTAGAAATGCAAGCATAAGTTTTTTTGAAATAGATAAAACAGGATATGCATAATATGTGGACTTCAAGTACACACAGGCTTTTCAGATGAAGTACAACAAATGAAAATAGAAGAATTCATTTAAAAAAAAATTATGGTGCTTGTTGCTGCTATTGCAATACGACAGACTTCCAGCTCAGACCCTGTGTTTCAGGAGGAAAAAGCCATTTGTAACAATGGCTTGAAACATAAACACTGTATCTTTTCAAAAGATATGATATTTGCTTGTTTAACCAGCTTCCTTAGTTGCTTCTGCAGCAAGCAGAGCTTTTAGTGCCCCAATGGCTGTGCAGCCTGATCCTATGCATTTTATCCAGAAGCAGATTCTTCTGTGTTCAGCTGGCATTTTTCCCAGTTGAGAGTGTGATTAGGATTGCAGCTTCAATTGTGTCAAATCAGGCTCCGTGCAGGGAGCTTTGCTGACTCCCTGGAGATCCAGCTATACATGCATCTGCATACATAAACCCCAACAGTGAAAATGCCATCTCACGTTCTTTGTCTGCAGTCCCATTTGATGCCAGCTGCTCCCAATTCTCTTGCATTCCTTTGCTGTATATTCTTCTGTTCCCATTAGATTAGGGCAACCCTCTCCCACTTTCAGATGTCCTGGAATTATAATTCTTAATGTCTCTCCATCAAAGTTATGAAATTGTAGTCCCAAGGTTTATAGGAGTTGGGGACTTCAAGTGGGAGAAGTATGTAGTAAAGAAACGATGGGACTGCACACAACCAGACAGCAGGAAAAGGTTTGCTGTGCACTTATCTATGGGAAACAACAAGTTTGTTGATTCACAGATAATCCCCTAAACCTTTTCTCTGCATTCCAGATTCAACTGAAACTCTGAGATATATTTCTGCACCAGCTTACTATAGTTCAGAGCTAAAGTACTGTAGATATGCATCTTCATAAGTAAAGACACATTTTATTAAAAATGCAACTAGCAGATGTTGTATGGGTTGATAATTATTTAGATTGCCGCAAGCATAGAGGGAGAATTTAATGCTTTCTTCTGCTATAGGGTGGCAAAAATAGCTCCACTGAAGTTAACATTTTTGCTAGGAGAAAATTCTGTATTGGCACCAGAAATATTTTTTTTTATTATCTGTTGATGAATAATAGAGAATGTCATATATATATATATAGAAAATCCATATATAAAAATTATCTCTCAATGCAATCCTATACAACCTTTGCTGAAGATTAGAAATTACTGCTCAATGCAGATTATTACCTGGCAAGTGGGTATAAGATTGCAGTCATAATAACATCACAGCGATATGATTCATGCCTCTTTGGCTCATTTCATGAATTCAGCATCTCAGTATTTGCAGTTGTATTTTTAAAGTTTGTTCCTCTCCCTCTCTCCCTCCCCCCTCCCTTCATGTGCTTCACTTGCTTTGATAAGGCATTTGTTTTTACAAGAGTTAAATGCATTTCCTGTATAGAAGAATATATAGTCAGGCTATGCATTTTTTTCTAAAACAACTATTTTCACAAAAACCTCTTGTCAGACCTGGAAGCCATCTTTCTACCTTTGTGCCTTCAGGCTTCAGGCCTGCCACAAATCCTACTGTGGGAAATGGGCAGGGGGGGTTGCATAAAGGGAAGAAGATATGTAGTCAAAATAAAATTCTTTATAGGAAGTCAAGGCCATGCAGCTGTGTGAGAAGAATGAGGAGATGTCTTCTGTTCCGGACAATACCTGATTGGATGTGCGATGGACATGTGGGAGAAGAACAAGGTCTTGAACTTTTTTTGGGGTGTGGAAAACCCGGAAGCTCTCAGATTTGGGTTTTCCCAGATGTGCCAATATGACATCTCTAATAAAAGTTAGCTTTGAAGAACCTCAAGCCTCAGAGCTTGATTTCGTTGGGGGTGGGTTAGTTGGAACCCTGACAACTCTGTGTTTTCTTGCACTGGGGTATCCATTTGGGGTGAGAGAAGAACTTAGGATGGTGGCTGTAACTACATTATCAAGCCCCCCCCCCCCAATTCAATTGCATGGATGTGGCTGCCCTCTTGACTTTGGCAAGCTCTGCCACTTTGAGTATATCTGACCAGTTTCTAACATACATACTTACATACATACATACGTGTTTGTGTGTAGGCATGTACATCCTGTTAGTAAATATGTTTTATAATAATTGTTCAATTTCAGATAACATGTTGTTCGAAGTTTTAAAGGTTAAAAATTTTCACACTGTTGCTAAAAGTGCACTTTCTATGAATGTATTAGTTTCCCTAACACACACACCCCTTTTTTTTCTTCCCTTGGCTTCTGCATTATTCTTCACGCTGCTGAATTTGAAAGTTCACTTGCCAGGCAAACAGAGATACTAGATTAATACAATGGAAATAAATAAATTCATGGCAGTCTTACGAACAGCGAGAATCACTGTTAATTATCTGCAGGTTATTTGTTTCATGTGAATTAGCATCAAGGCACTCAAAAGTTCATATTACTTTAAATCAAATTAATTTCTGTTTTAAGTTTATTAAGCAGGTAGAAAAGTGTATGATTTCTGCTGCAAGCAATACTTCCGAAAACACATTTCTCTATAACTGCTTCTTTCAATGAGGTTTAAATTTGAAAGTGGGTTTTTTGTTGTTGTTGTTTTGTAATACATCCAGGGGGAGCTAGGGAGTAACAGATTTTCTTTTTCTAATAATGAAAAAACGGAAAGACGGGATATAGACAAGAGTGAATGAAATTAGCAGGCTTTTTTATTTTTTTATTTGCAAGTGTCTTACTATACTAACTTTGTGCCACACGCAAGCATGCACACGTATACACACAAGCATGCAGAGACACATGTATATAATCGAAAACTGGTCAGATATCCTCAGAGTGGCAGAGAGCTTGCCAAGGTCACTGTCAAGGACAAAGGAATCAATTAGTATGCAGATCAGAACCAAGGAGTTCAAAGGTATTGTTCAGATTCAATCACATTAGCCAGACCAGTAATGAACAAACGGCATGACCTTAATCATGGAGTCTAAGCCACTCGTTGGAAGAAAGTCTGTATTTGCCCACCTGTGTATGTGTGTGTGTGTGTGTGTGTGTTTGTGTGTGTGTGTGTGT